>NW_024717234.1:0-39327 GCF_018991925.1 Homarus americanus | reverse complement strand
GACCACAGAATGCCGGACTAGAGAGGTACAACCTGTACTACAGACGGGTAAGGGGTGACCTAATTGAGGTGTAGTATAAGCATCTCAAGGGGTACTACTCAGTCGAGTGTTCTTACTTGGAGCTGGCAGACGCTCGCCTAACAAGGGGTCACAGCTCAAGACTGAAGAAGCCGCAAGTCCAGAAAACTGTGAGGGCAAACTTTTTCGGAGTGAGAGTTGTGAACTCTTGGAACATTCTACCAGATCACACTCACTGCTGCAATACCTAGCATCTGTGTGCACTTTTTCAAGTAACACTGTGTTCTTGCATACGTGAGAAAGTCTCTGGGCATATTTGTTAGCCTGTGATGTGGGCAGCAAACTTGGGAAATGTTGGGGAGGGACTGGATGGATGTAGTGGTGGTAGGGTTAGTAAACAAAGCATTTTGGAGGGACAGAGGTTGCTGATACAGGCTAATGTGTCTTGAGAGGTTACCATGTGCCATATTTTAAATATATTAATCCTTCTGGACCATTTCAGCTGCTGTGGGAAATTTAAAAAGTCAAATTCATTGATCTACGTAATGGACTGCTCAGAGATGGTCACTCACGTACATGGATCTAGGAATATGACAAGTAAAGGGTTAACTAAAAAACTTTTCTTTCACAACACCTGAGCAGACTCATGCACATATTACAGGTAGATGAACATATACTGTAGAAGGAATAGTAGTCTTCATAATATAATGATGACTAAGTCTACCATACAGTAATTCTATATGTTGAAATGGTTCTACATGCAATGTCTTTTATTTCACACATCTTTCTCGGTTCACACATTACCTCTCTGAGTTCCTTCCTCTTTTCCTCTAGCCTTTCATTCTGGGGGGCCAGTTCATGGTTGGCAGCCTCCAAAGCTTGTTTCTTGGGGGCGACAATCTTTATGACTTGATCATAGACAACCATGGCCCTCACCCATCGGCAGAGGCCCTCACAAGCCATTGATACCATACGTATCTTCTTTGGGTCAAAATCCGGGTGAGAGTAGAACCTGGCAGGAAGTAGAAAGTCCCTAAGTCATCCACTTCAGTACTCACACAGTTTTATGTGTCACTCAAGTCTTCTTTAAAGATAAAAGAGGGATTTTATTTTTTTGTGATTTCTTGTGAAACAATAGTATGTATTTACCTGAGCATAAGATACATATGCATGAATAAGTAAATTAATGGATAAGTACATTTTAAAATGTCTCAACATTTATTTCCTTTACTTTTTGTGAGTTTATAATAGGTTTCAGGGTTAAAGTGGAAGAACAGTCATTTCTAAATGTGACAGTAGGTAGTGTGACTTACACAATTATTACTGTGTGTGTCATTCTCAAGGCGTCCATATTCAACAGCACTGTTCCAGCAACCAAGATTTTCAACTGTTATTTTACATTTTCATTGGGTGAAGGAAAATATACTGGTATAACAAGAAAATTTTCCAAGATGTAATCCGTCCTGAATAACCATGCACACTCTTGAGTGCAAGCATCAGGTAGCTACATGTTAGTACAGTACTGAGACAGTAGTAATGTTGATAATTTTTTACAGCATTTTATTTGTTCAATAGTATGAGTTTATTCATATCGGTCTGTCTGTCTCGACACCACTCTGATAGCCTCTGTCTTGGTCATACTTAATGGCAAAGATGAATTACCTAATGAATACCACATCACGGAAATAATGTTTGAACTTACTTGTTGCGGACGTGAGTGATAATCTTTGTGGGAATGTTTTCTTTGTCATAGTGCAGCAGGTTCTGGAGGAACTTCATATCCCCCAACAGCTTCTGAGATGGTGCCCAATAGTCCTCAATCATTTTTCCTGAGCCATTAGGGTCTGGCTTCCTCTCTGGCTTGAGGTCCAGCATTACACACACAGCTTCCATTACCTGACAAAGCATAGTATTGAACTGTATAGTGCAGCATTGTTATTTTGGGTATTTTTACAGCTCTAGTAAAACATGAACACAAACATTGCATTAGAGAACTGGGTGATGAGAAACTTTACTGACCTGGGTGATGAAAAACATGAGTTGGATGATGAGAAACACTGCATTACTGAGCTGGGTTAAGTTGTGTTAGGTCAGGTCATCTTAAGTTAGACTATGCTATCTTAAGTTACGTTATGCTAGGTTTGGTTAAAGTTATGTTAGGTTAGGTTAGGATAAAAATTACACAGAAGTCTATGAAGATGACACATGGCTTCACTCTGCCTTGTTGATGGTATTTCTCATCACCCACTAGAACTAATGTAGTGTTTCTCATCACCCACTAGAACTATGTTTCTCATCACCCACTAGAATTGAAGTAGTGTTTCTTATCACCCACTAGAAATATGTTTCTCATCACACACTAGAATTGATGTTATGTTTCTCATAACCCACTAGAATTGAGGCGCTCAGCATTAGAGGGGGGGGTGAAGTGACACTCTGGCCAAAATGCGTTTTTTGATGGATATCACTATTTTCACCGGTTGGATGTAACGCTCTAGCTAGAATAGAAATATGGTAGAAAGTCCTTCAAAATTAGGGGTGATTTTGCCTCAGGCCTGGAGCTACGTATCTGGCTGTGCGCTCAGTCAAAGAAGGTGGCAACTTCCCGTTCAGAGCGAGAGGAGCGCGAGCCAATGACAGCGCGCCTCCCTCGGACCATACCCCTGAGGTAGCCAATCACAATGGATTTCCCCTTGCTATGTCACAGCTCCTCGGCCAATCCGCGCGCCCAGATGCTGCCTCCTTGTTAGTTTTGGTGCATTGTATAGCATAAGGAGGTTCAGTATACTTTCTATGGCTATTTTTGATAACTTTTCGGCGTAACAATGATGTTATTCATCCACGGGTGTGTAAAATGCTGTGCAATATCTGCCCGATATTGGAGCAAGAGTTGAGTGAGGCCAGGCCTTCTGGTATAGGTTCAGGAGCACATTATTCCTGAACGTGTGTTTAGTGATGACAGTGCTCACGTGGACATCCTAGGAATGCTTGGTGATAGTGATAGTGATTTTGGTATACCGTACTCATCATACAAAAAGTGACTGCTATGCATCACAAGACCTTCTTGCAGACTATGTTCCGGTACAGAGTTACGTGACATGCACTGACAGCAGTAATGATGATGAAAGTGAAGATGAAAATGATGAAAGTGAGTCTAATGGTAACAGAGTGACACTAATGTATCACAACAAGAACATACAGACTGTGAGGAGGTAGAAATGGACAGTGACGAGGCATGCATTGACCTTGATAGTGATGAAAGTGAGCCTGAACCAACGAATGCTAATGAAAGTGAGCCCATAACTCAATCTTATAATGAAACTGAACTGTTGCCGGCATCAAAAATCAATGATTTAGTTCATGAAGAATCTGTGTGGCGATTTTTAGAGAGGGCAGAAAAAGACTTTGATCAGTACATGATTGATTATGAAGAGGCCATTTAAGTTAAACGCACTCCTCAGGATTTACGTAACTTCAAGTTACTACGATATTCAGGGATAATAAAACGAAGGAACTAAACAAAGTAAGATTGTAATACTATTATCAGAATACTCTCTTAACCAAAGAATATGCAAACTTTCTAAGCCTTTGTATTCGTCTGTTAATTACGTTGGGGGGGGGTTCATGGTAGGGGGTGGGATGAGTGTAGTGGTGTTTCCTCATTATTACACACTATTAAACTTAACAATATTATAAATCTTTGGCTAATAATAGGGACGGAAAGATAAATACTAATAGGCAAATGAGTTTTTATTATTATTTTTGGGGGGGGGGGGTGGTAAAACGAGTGCTGTTTTTGGTTATCATTAACTTGTTTTACAGTATTAACCCACAAATATTAATAAAAAAAAATTGCAGAAAAATGCGATTATTGTTGGTTTGAAGATCAAACAACTCTACATCACGGGTTATTTTCATTCAACTCGCAATAAATTAATAACTATTCACTGTACTAATTTCCAGTTGTCACAGTTCGCTAGGAGAGGGATTAAGCTGCACGATAAAAAAAGAACCCTCTAGCTTAAAAAAAAAGTTATGGTTGTTTGAACCTCGAAAACTTTCAACGTGTTTTTCTCAGCTTTTTGAATTTGGAGCTTCACCCCCTTCTAATGCAGAGTGCGTCAACTGATGTATTTCTCAAAAAGTTTCACTAATGATTCGAAATACAAAAAACAACACAGGGACAAAACTTTTCATATATCTTTAGGAGGGTGTGAGGATCACAGGGTGTGTTAGGAGCACAAAGTGACTTAAGGTCAACAGCTAGAGGATATTAAGGCAAAGAAGTGAACATTTATCAATAACCAAGAAATGAGATATGTTATCACTTTCATCTTTTTTTTTTTTACCAAGAGAGGCAGGGTTAACATTAGAAGGGAACATAAAACACGAACACAAAAACAGCAATAACTAGCAAGGTGTTCATGATAGTAACAAGAACCTTGCCAATGACAATATTTTACATCAAGATCACAAAACACTGACTGAATTGTGACTACAACATTGGTTTCATTGTGGTATCTTCAACAACCTTCCATGTTTCACTTATGTTTGTTCTTCTGGGTTTGGGGAATTATACTTGTGCTAGCCACCCTATCTCCCTCGCCAACACTTCCCTCCCTTCCCCCTCCATCAGTTCCCTTTCCCATCTCCCCTCCCCCCACCAGACCCCCATTCCTGTCGATAAATCTACACTCCATACTGTATTATTAAACAGATTTCGTGAATTAGATCCCATGCAACATTTGAATATACAGGGTATATATTTTTTCAACCTCGCTAAAATTGGAGGTTTGTATCGTCAATGGACAGCATTTGTTAATAACCAACCAAATGTTACTGGGTTAACCTGAGCTTGGAGGGAAAATAATGTCACTTAGTCTGTATGTGATGATTTTTTTTCCTCGATAAGTTGTTCTAAGGTTAATATTTGGTGATGATAATAAATGTTTGCGTAAATTGGCGGTGGTTTAGGTTTTTGTTTTCTGTTGTCTTTTTTTTTATTCTTTATCATGTAAGTTATTATTTTTCATCTTTTATTTTTGGTGAATTCAGTGTGAAATTTTATATAAATATTAATTTTTTTTATGTAAATTACCATTTGATATGTTCAGTAATTTATATAAATTCTTATGATATTCGTTATATAAATTAAGTGATTTTATAGATAATTTTGTGTAGAATGTTATTTTGTATGTTCGTTATTCTATATAAACTGCCATTTGTATAATTTAGTATGTGGGGTTTATTTCAGTGAGCCGCTGCAGCTTGTTCATAATCATTTCATTTGTACCAAAACAACATTATAGGACCGGTGATGTCCCCAGGGCAACATTATCACAGTACCAAAATTAAGTGATAAACCTGGTTCAAAATACTCTATAGTATAAGAAACACACACAGGTAAACAGAACACGTAACCTTATTAATCACCCAGGTGTATCGAGGAAGTTATACTGTAATAAGGTTGTGTGCAGAAACTTGTTAATTGTATGGAAGGTTTTTGTTTTTCTATTTGCTGATCAAGGACTTGTATTGGTATTACACAGTTAAATTTGGTAAAGAGCATTTAACCGTATACGCTCATAATGATTAGTCACATTGGTTCTCAAATACACACTCTCTCTCTCTCTTGTACGTACGTGTGTCTGTGTATGCATGATTACCTTTAAAAAATGATGTCCTTCCACAAACGATAATAAATGACTCCCGTATATGACCCTTTGAACAAGACACGCTGCTGTGTAACTTCTTAATAATAACCCGCTCCACACTTTATATTCACCCCCCCTCCTCTCCTCATCTGTTTTCCTAACCCTCATCTTGTCCAAAGTTGGGTTTCCTAAGGACACATTTTCGTACATTTTAACTCATCCCATGGAGGACGGAACACCTCCCAGGTTCGCCACGTCTCTCTCTGCCAGCCCCAAGATCTGTACCGGGCGTCTCACGGGCGACTGGACTTAAGCATGCCCATAGTGATGGAGTGATAGCTGCTGTTTGGTCGGTGTTTGTCAGGTATTGGTTGTATATGTGATGAATAATAGCTGTGGTTATTATTATTATTATTATACTTTCTTTTTAGTTGTGGGAGGGATAAGTGTGTTAGGTCGCTTGATTTTGGTCTCAACTTTGTCAGTGACGTTACGTGGACTCTGGGGGGGGGGGGTCGCTTGCTTAATTATACACTACCTGCAAGCACCCAAAAATGTAGCTTATTACAACGCTAAGTGCTCGTTAACTTAATGCTGGAGCTGAAAGAGAAATACGACATTAATATTGAAGGTGTTAAAGATTAGGACGATAATTTGCTTTGGGGTGGAATTGGGGAGTGAAGTCGATATTAATAATAATTATAATGATAAAAAATGCGCTACTATGACTACTACTACTACTAATAATAATAATAATAATAATCATCATCATCTCTGGGTATAGTAATGGTAATAATAGTGTGTAATTAACCACAAGAATTAGTTACATATAGCGATGAGTTCGTTTGTAATTATATAGACCCTTTAACACACAAACAAATGGTAGTTGAAATTGTGTGCACAAAGAGGAGGTCCGTGCCTGAGTACACCACACTACCACGGCACTGTACGTGCTGACAGATCACAACTGATATTTACATTTAAATGAACTTTGCATAAAAATACTGAATGGGAACCTGACATGCACGTCCAGCCATTGTTGTTGTGACGTGATTTATGTGGATTATTTTTCAATGTTGTTAAAGCGTTTATTTATCTACAGTGTGCGGGGGGGGGGAGGAGGGGGTCACTCCTTGTATGTTTGTTTGGAATTAAATTATCATAAGACGGATTTCAACGGCTAACATCAAAGTTAGATTATAGGTTAGATTATATATTCGTCGATATTTAATATAATTTTGAAGAAGGTTGCAATAAAGTGAACTGGATAGATGTAATAAAACTTGGTAGGTGGGTGTAATGCTGCTGAATTAAGAAGTGATAAAGGCTATGTGAGTATATATGAAAGGCTCTAGGTCACGGCTCTAGGTCACGGGACTAGGTTTACGGTTTTAGTTCACGGCTCTAGGTCACGGCTCTAGGTCACGGGACTAGGTTTCCGGTTCTAGTTCACGGCTCTAGGTCACGGGGCTAGGTTTACGGTTCTAGTTCACGGCTCTAGGTCACGGCTCTAGGTCACGGTTCTAGTTCACGGGACTAGGTTCACGGCTCTAGGTCACAGATGTAGGTCCTGGCTCAAGGTCACGGTTCTAGGTTACGGGACTAGGTCACGGCACGGCTCTAGGTCACGGCTAAAGGTCACGGCTCTGTCACGGTTCTAGGTCACGGCTCTTAAATAACAGCTATAGGACACGATGCAAAGTCACGGCTCTAGGTCACGGGACTAGGTTTACGGTTCTAGTTCACGGCTCTAGGTCACGGCTCTAGGTCACGGCTCTAGGTCACGGCTAAAGGTCACGGCTCTCTCACGGTTCTAGGTCACGATGCAAAGTCACGGCTCTAGGTCATGGCTGTCACGACTCAGGGTCACGGCTGTCACGGATATATGTCACGGATCTTGGTCACGGCTCTAGGACACAGCCCTAGGTCACGGTTCAAGGTCACGGCTCTAGGTCACGGGTTTAGGTCACGGATCTAGGTCACAGTTCAAGGTCACGACTCTGTCACAGTTCAAGGTCAAAGTTCTAGATCAAAACTCTAGGTCACGGCTCTAGGTCACGGTTCAAGGTCACGGTTCAAGGTCACGGTTCAAGGCAAGGTTCTAGGTCACGGCTCTAGGTCACGGATCTAGGTCACAGCTCCAGGTCACGACTCTGTCACGGTTCAAGGTCAAAGTTCTAGATCAAAACTCTAGGTCACTGCTCTAGGTCACGGCTCAAGGTCACGGTTCAAGGCAAGGCTCTAGGTCACGGCTCTTGGTCACGGCTCTAGGTCACGGCTCTAGGTCAAAGACTTTCGACGAAATACCTCATTATCGGGTGGACAGTTTAATTTAACTTTGCCAAAAAATTGGATAATGTCTCCTCATAACCCCACCCTTCCTCTCCTTTACCTTACCTTCCCCCTCTCTCCCTCTCCCCCTCTCTCTTCCCTCTTTCCCTCTCCCTTCCCTCTCTCCCTCCTCTCTTTCCTTTTCCATTTCTCCTTCTCCCTCCCCCTCCCTTTATTCCCTCTCCCTTCTCTCCCACCCCTTCCTCTCCCCTTACTCTCTCCTTCTCCCTCTTCTCCCTTCCCCTCTGCCATCCCCCTATCCATCCCCTTTCTCCTTCTCCCTCCCCCTCCCTTTATTCCCTCTCCCTTCTCTCCCACCCCTTCCTCTCCCCTCCCTCTCTCCTTCTCCCTCTTCTCCCTTCCCCTCTGCCATCCCCCTATCCATCCCCTTTCTCCTTCTCCCTCTTCTCCCTTCCCCTCTGCCATCCCCCTATCCATCCCCTTTCTCCTTCTCCCTCCTCTCCCTGCCCCTCCCTTTCTCCCTCCCTTCTTTCCCACCCCTTTCCCCTACCCTCTATCCCATCCACTTTCTCCTTTTCCCTCTTCCTTCCCTTTCCCTCCTTCCCCTTTCTCCTCCACTCCCTCCCCGTTCTTCCTCCACTCAGCCTCCCTTCTTCTTTCACTCAATAAAATTATTATTATTATTATTATTATTATTATTATTATTATTATTATTATTATTATTATTTCTGCTTCAGTAAAGAGATATAGGAAAGAGGTAATTTTGTCTGTTAAAAAAAATAAAAATAAAAAATTCCAAAGGAAACTCAGATCTTTTGGTTTGATATGCAACACACACTAAAAATTATTGTTTTTTCTAATGTACTGTAGTGTATATTGTTATGGTGATTCCAAAACTTTGATCCTTTTTTTTGGAGAAATTCATAGAACAAAAATTATAAGCCCTTTAAAATTTTAATGATCTATATAAAAATGTTAACCTAACCTACCTAACTTAACCTAACTGGAAACTGACTTAACTATCATAAAATAAAGTATACTGTCTTTCATATTTTAAAGGTTGGATTAAGGACAAATTCACTTAGGTTAATTTATGGTCACAGTTAATTAGTCAAGTCTGACATATTTCTGTTGTACGTATATCACATTTATTGAATATTCATAATTTCATTATCTTTGAATATCCAAGAAATGTAATATAAAAACAATTCACGGTAAAGGTAGTCATACCTGTGATTACTTTCTACAATTATTACATCTAGCTATAATTGAGTGGAGCATCAAGGTGAGTTAGGTAAGATACAAGGAGTTTAAAGATGAAAATGTATTACGGTCTCTCCTCGACTTACGACGGTGTTCCGTCCCGACGACCAGGTCGTAATACCTCAAATATTGTTATTAAATTTTATCATCAATGACTTCTTTTGGTATTAAACAATACAATTTGGTGCTAATTTTTTCCTCTTATATAAAGTAGCTTTAGTGTATAGGGTGAAACATCAATCATGAAGTGATTGTCATTAGAACTTTATGGGGTCTGAATTTGTAAAAAAAACACAACTAATGTGTTTAATCTACTCATAATCAATTTGGTAAAATGAATGTTTAGGTCATCCACCTCTACTTGGCATTTGAAAAAACATAATTTCAATGTCACCAAACCTAACCTAACCCAACTTAACTAATCTAACATAACCTAACTTAACTGGTAAAAATCGGTCAACTTAAAATCATTAAATTCGCTGGATGGCCAAAAAGATAATAATATCATCAATTCCATTTATTTTAGAAGGACTTATTCATTTTTGTTGAAATCATGGACATACAAAGCCAATATATCTACATTTGATTCTACCAGTGTGAATGGCAAAGTTAATTAATATCACCACTCCAACTGTTGGCCCAAACAAGTCGTAAAGTAGTTCTTTTTTGTAATACATCGAGTCACTAAGGGAATATAAAAATAAAACATGAATTTAGGTCACTGAATTTATCTTATTAGTAGCAAATTGTGGTTAAACTGATGCACAAATGAAACATGCCTGGGAAGTACCTAGCACTAGTTACCTGGCATATTTGGACTTATTAAAATATGAAATCTCGGCTAATAAGTAATTATACTAAGGAAATAATTATTTTGGTAGTGATGGACTGTTATTAATTGCGCTCATTACGAAAATTGGGTCGATATTAATTCTGATAAAGGACGTCATTCACCATCCCAGAGGAAGCTGTTCTCACCACTCTTCAAATAGACCATTTACGACTTTTTTTATTTCAATTTGATTTCAATACATTTCTACACATAAATTAGTTGTATTAGTTATCTTAAAGGCTTACCTTTTATGATTGTTAGGCGAATTTGGAGGATATAAACGGCGCTGTAGAGGCTGGCGGCATTTTTCGTACACAAACATGGACCGCTTTTAAAAAGAACAATACAATTCTGCATGTGCTGTTCTGTATGGAGTATATCGTATAACAAATATTATTCCTTTGCAGATTTATACATTTTATGTCCATCCAAATCAATTTTCTTTCTTTTGGTTTCAAAAATAGTTGCCGGACGAAATTTCCCCATGTTCCAATAACGATGGCTGTCCACGGGTAATGTGAACCTCGTGGAGAACTGAAGTTGTTCCTGGAAATGAAATGGAAGGATGATTTACTAAGTTGATATTGTGTTCTCCTCTATCTCTCTCTTGTGTGTGGTTTTTTACGGGAATTAGCCAACCCGGGCACCGGTCAAACGACCCACAACGGAGCCTGGGGGGCGAAAAAAAAGAACTTTATTTTTATGAGATTCTGTCTGTTCGTCCATCTTGTGCGGGCAATCAACATGGTAGGTAGTGAGCCGGTCGAGTCTCTGTTGTTTTGACGCTTTTTTGTTTTTTTAATGCCCCAATTTAAAAGAGTGACTTACAGTAGATGAATTCACCATTTGGGGGTAAGGGTGGGGGGAGTGAGGGTGGGGGATGGGGGTTGGCGGGGTGAGGGTGGAGGGTGGGGGATGAGGGGTGTGGTAATGGAGAAGGTTTAGGTGAGGGAATTTAGTGGACAAAGACTTGAGAATCCAACAGACATATACACAAGATAGTCATACACACACATACATGGCAGTCATATGCACAAGACAGTCATACACGCACACAAACGACAGTCATGTACACAACAAGAAAGTCATACACACACACACACACGACAGTCATGTACACAACAAGATAGTCATACACGCACATACATGGCAGTCATATGCACAAAACAGTCATACACGCACACACGACAGTCATGTACACAACAAGATAGTCATACACGCACATACATGGCAGTCATATGCACAAGACAGTCATACACGCACACACACACACACGAGTCATGTACACAACAAGATAGTCATACACGCACATACATGGCAGTCATATGCAAAACAAGACAGTCATACACACACATACATGGCAGTCATATGCACAAGACAGTCATACACACACATACATGGCAGTCATATGCACAAGACAGTCATACACGCACACACACACCCGAGAGTCATGTACACAAGAAGACAGGTCAAACACGCCCACATAGCTTGAATGTTGTACGGAGTGCCCCATTATATCTCTATGTTAATAAACGTCTACTTTTGGAGGTTGACTGCGTAAATATATGAATTATTAAAGAAAAACAGGAAAAACAGCTAATGTAACATAAATAGACCTTCCAAAAAGTCGATAGTAATTCCCCTGCCTGTGACACGACGAAGTAAGTACCTCTATCTAGCTCCTCCAGTCCTAGATCGAGGCAAGGCCAAGCCAGTTCATCACTTATTAACTAAACTCTCGGGTAGGTGTAGGTTAGGTAGGGTAGGACATCCCGTCTATAACCCCCACCCATCATCCTCTCACCCATCCTGGGAGGTGGGGAATGGTACCATCCGTCAGCCAACAACAGAAGGTACCAAGAACCACTGACTGGGAAGGGTGAGAGGATGAAGGGGTGGGTGTAGTGGGTGGTGTGCTAAAAAAATAAAAAATATATATAAAAAAAATAAAAAATAAAAAATAAAAAAAAATAAAAAAAAATAAATAAATAAAAAAAATAAAAATAAAAAAATAAAAAAACGAAAAAAAAGTGTAGTGGGTCGTTGCGTTGGGTCGTTGGGTTCGTTGCGTTGGGTCGTTGGGTTCGTTGCGGTGGGTCGTTGGGTTCGTTGCGTTGGGTCGTTGGGTTCGTTGCGTTGGGTCGTTGGGTTCGTTGCGGTGGGTCGTTGGGTTCGTTGCTGGGTCGTTGGGTTCGTTGCGTTGGGTCGTTGGGTTCGTTGCGTTGGGTCGTTGGGTTCGTTGCGGTGGGTTCGTTGCGTTGCGTTGGGTCGTTGGGTTCGTTGCGTTGCGTTGGGTCGTTGGGTTCGTTGCGGTGGGTCGTTGGGTTCGTTGCGTTGCGGTGGGTCGTTGTCTGTTGGGTAAGCAGGTGGGTCGTTGTCTGTTGCGTTGGGTCGTTGGCCCGTTATGCTGCGTTGGGTCGTTAAGTTCGTTGTGCTGGTGGTGGGTCGTTGTCTGTTGCGTTGCGGGTGGTCGTTGCCCGTTGCGTTGGGCCGTTGGGTTCGTTGCGTTGTCTAAGGTGGTGGGTTCGTTGCGTTGCGTTGGGTCGTTGGGTTCGTTGCGTTGCGTTGGGTCGTTGGGTTCGTTGCGGTGGGTCGTTGGGTTCGTTGCGTTGCGGTGGGTCGTTCGATTCTTTTGGTGTTTTTTTAACTTAAATGATTAATATAATTGAGAATAATAATTAGAACATTTATAATTACTGTAATTCCTGGTCATTTGTCAACAACATCAGAATTGAGACAGCACAAATAATACGTCATAAAATAGGGTAGTGTTGGGTAGGGTGGTGTAGGGTGGTGTAGGGTGGTGTATTGGGGGTGTAGGACATCCCGACTATAACCACCCACCCACACCCATCATCCTCTCACCCATCCTGGGAGGTACCAAGAACCACCGACTGGGAAGGGTGAGAGGATGAAGGGGTGGGTGGGGTGAGAGGGATGATGGGGAGTGGGGGATGAGGAGAGGGAATCCACATCCTTCCCAGGGTGTAGTATGGGGTATGGTGGTGTAGTATGGGGTATGGTGGTGTAGGGTGGTGTACGGTAAGGTATCAGGACCCACCGACTTGGAAGTGTGTGTGTAGGGTGGTGTAGTGGGTGGTGTAGTGTGGGGTATGGTGGTGTAGTGAGGGTGTAGTGGGTCTTGTAGTATGGGGTATGGTGGTGTAGGGTGGTGTACGGTAAGGTATCAGGACCCACCGACTGGGAAGTGTGTGTGTAGGGTGGTGTAGTGTGGGGTATGGTGGTGTAGTGGGGGTGTAGTGGGTAGTGTAGTATGGGGTATGGTGGTGTAGGGTGGTGTACGGTAAGGTATCAGGACCCACCGACTGGGAAGGGTGTGGAATCCCCCCATCCCCCATCCACACCCATCCTGGGAGGTGGAGAATGGCACCATCCGGTAGTTGGCAACGGAAGGTATCAGGACCCACCTACTGGGAAGGGTGTGGAATCCCCCCATCCCCCATCCACACCCATCCTGGGAGGTGGAGAATGGCACCATCCGGTAGTTGGCAACGGAAGGTATCAGGACCCTCCGACTGGGAAGGGTGTGGAATCCCCCCATCCCCCACCTATCTGTGTCTCTGTGTCTGACTGTTTCTGCCAGTCTGTCTCACAATATCGATCTGTCTGTCTTTCTGATTTTCTGCCTCTGTTTTTCTGTCTGTCTGTCTCTTTCGTCTATATGTTAGTCTATGTCGCCGTCTCTGTTTCTGTCTGTCCCTCTATTTCTCCGTCTGTCTGTCTGTCAGTTGTCTGCTTGTGTCTGCAACAAACAGACAGACAGGCAGACAGAAAGAAACGGACACAGAGACCAACAGACAGACAGAGATTCCTACAAGTTGTTATTATTTCTTCTTTTACCAAAGTGTTCCTGTTGCTTAACAACTCAATCAGATACGTGGTGAGTCAAGGGACAGTTGTCTGTTTCAGTTTGGGTGACAGCGGTCGAGCCTGAGAAGAGCGCCGGACCTTCTTATTTACGGCGATTCCTTCTTTATCTTGAGTTATTAGCCAAGATTGTCTGTCTCTCCCTGTCTGCCTCTGACTGTCTGTCTGTCTCCGCTCGTCTGTTTGTCTGTCTGTATGTCTTTTCTGTCTGTGTCTTTCGGTGTGTTTGTCCGTTTGTCTGACGGTTTCTGTCTGTTTCTGTGTGTCTGTCTGTTTAATGTCTGTCTGTCTGTGTCCGTCCGTCTGTCTGTTTTTCTAACTGTCTCTGTTTGTCTGTCTGTCTACAAATCCTCCCTAAGGAATCCTATCCTATAAATCAACATACCCGACCACCGCCCCCCCACCCCCCGCCCCCCAACAAAAAATAAATAAATAATTAACAAAACAAAAATAAATAAATTAATTAATAAATAAAAAAATAAAAAATAAAATAAAATAATAAATAAATACAATGAGATAAAATACCAACCAACCTCCAAACACAGCAACACCCCCCCCCCAGACAAAGCCGCACAGAAATACTTACAATTCTCTATACCCAACCTCAGCGACAACCCTCTCAATAAAAACAACCTAACTCAACAACTCCTTTCAACAAAAAACAGACAGACAGATAGAGAGACAGAACAGACAGCCAGTGACCGACACAGTGGAAAGACAGAGAGGCTGAGACAGAGAGGCTGAGACAGAACGAGACAAACACAGACACAGACAGACAGTGACAGACATTGTAAAAATAGACTGGCAGACAGAGACAGACTGACGGACAGACAAACAGAGATACAAAGACAGACAGAGACTGAGAGACAGACGGACAGAGACAGTTAGACAAACTAACTCTACCAAAGCACCAATCACCTACTGCGGCACCAAGAGACGCCAACCCCAGTAAACAGAAACCCTCCTCCTGGTGTACATTAACACAGTATAACCTTTTTCTTCTATATTTTAAATTTATTTCTGTTCCTTTTTCGCACCCCCCCTCCCCCCCAGGCCCCGTTGTGGGTCGTTTGATCTGTGCCCGGGTGGGCTAATTCCCATTAAAAAAAAAAGCAACTGGCTGGGCCCAGCCTCGAACTGGTCCCGGCGGTGCTAGACGTAGTTCGTCAGGCCACCGCCAGGGGTCTACTGTCGGCTTTTGTGAAGGTGGTTTTGTTGTTTTTCTTTAATAATTCATATATTTTCGTAGTTTTTCTCAGGATTTGTATGAATTTATACTCCAATAACAGAGTTACAATTGTATTGAAGCTGTGTGTGGCCCTTTTACAGCCAATCTTGGCTACTAACTCAAGATACACTTGTGTGTGCGTGTTTGACTGTCGTGTGTGTGAGTGTCGTGAATCATGAAGAAATTTTGCAAGAACCTGTACCAAAACACATACAAAAGAATACCAAACAGTTATAAACAACAGCGCCACGGTAACTCTGCTATTTGAGTTTAAAATCACGTTAAGAACTGCGAAAATAAATCAATTATTGAAGAAAACTGCAAAAATACCACATGTAACATAAATACAACTTCTGGAATGTTGATCAATGTCCCCCTGGCGGTGGCCTGGCGAACTAGGTACCACCGTGGGTCACAGCTTCCATGGTAAACACTTTAAATATTATGAGTGTCTCTCACCCACAATGGAGAGGCCTACCAAGTGCACTCTCACCACCGCTGTCTACACCTACACTATGGTTACTCACACGAGCCAGAAGCACCGGACATGGAGTAGAAAAATTGTCCTCGTTGCAGATGGTGACGTCATCGTGTGGGTAGCAACGGACCCTGGTGTTATGGTGAAGTAATGGTGAGGTGATGGTGATAGTAAAAGAGATGGTGAAGTTCTTGGGAAGGCCACAGTGAGGTAACGATGAGAATGGTGATATTATGGTGAAATGATGGTGAGGTGACTGGAGGAACTATTCACTGGTGAAGGGTTACTGGTGCACCACTGAAGTATGAATGAAGAAGTAATGATAAAAAAGATAGCTAAAAGGAATGATGGTGAGATATAAGAGAAGAGGTGATGGTGAGTTTTAATGGTGATGGTGAGTTTTAATGGTGATGGTGAGCGTAATGGTCCGGGTTTACAAGCTTTTACATATACTGTACGTGAACGCTTTAAGATTATAACACACACACACACACACACACACACACACACACACACACACACACACACACACCATTTTTATCCTTCATATCCCGAGAAAATTTACTCAACTAAAATAAATAACTATGATGTAGTGATGTAGTGTTTCTCGTCATCCAGGCCAAGTGATGTAGTGTTTCTCGTCATCCAGGCCAGGTGATGTAGTGTTTCTCGTCATTCAGCCCAGGTGATGTAGTGTTTCTCGTCATCCAGGCCAGGTGATGTAGTGTTTCTCGTCATCAGGCCAGGTGATGTAGTGTTTTTCGTCATCCAGGCCAGGTGATGTAGTGTTTCTCGTCATCAGGCCAGGTGATGTAGTGTTTCTCGTCATCCAGGCCAGGTGATGTAGTGTTTCTCGTCATCCAGGCCAGGTGATGTAGTGTTTCTCGTCATCCAGGCCAGGTGATGTAGTGTTTCTCGTCAACCAGGCCAGGTGATGTAGTGTTTCTCGTCATCCAGGCCAGGTGATGTAGTGTTTCTCGTCATCCAGGGCAGGTGATGTAGTGTTTCTCGTCATCCAGGCCAGGTGATGTAGTGTTTCTCGTCATCCAGGCCAGGTGATGTAGTGTTTCTCGTCATCCAGGCTAGGTGATGTAGTGTTTCTCGTCATCCAGGCCAGGTGATGTAGCGTTTCTCGTCATCCAGGCCAGGTGATGTAGTGTTTCTCGTCATCCAGGCCAGGTGATGTAGTGTTTCTCGTCATCCAGGCCAGGTGATGTAGTGTTTCTCGTCATCCAGGCCAGGTGATGTAGTGTTTCTCTTCATTCCAGGCCAGGTGATGTAGTGTTTCTCGTCATCAGGCCAGGTGATGTAGTGTTTCTCGTCATCCAGGTCATCCAGGTGATGTAGTGTTTCTCGTCATCCAGGCCAGGTGATGTAGTGTTTCTCGTCATCAGGCCAGGTGATGTATCGTTATCAGGCCAGTGTTTCTCGTCATCAGGCAGGTGATGTAGTGTTCTCGTCATCAGGTGATGTAGTGTTTCTCGTCATCCAGGCCAGGTGATGTAGTGTTTCTCGTCATCCAGGCCAGGTGATGTAGTGTTTCTCGTCATCCAGGCCAGGTGATGTAGTGTTTCTCGTCATCCAGGCCAGGTGATGTAGTGTTTCTCGTTATCCAGGCCAGGTGATGTAGTGTTTCTCGTCATTCAGCCCAAGTGAGGAAGATTTTTTTGTGGAAATTTCAGTAAAGATTAAAATTAACCCCCCACACTCCTCCTCCCCCCCCCTCCTCTCCACAAAAAAATCAAGGAAATTGTTTTTATTTACGACTAACAACAATAAAACCATATATTTATGTACGGAATTTGTTAGAAAAAGTCATCAAACAGTTGTGGTTACGTTTAACAAATACCAAAACGTAATCTAGAAAAAAACTTTATAGGATGGAAATATTAATTGGACAGATACTCTTGAACTATACGGTAAATCCATATCTTTTTTTTTCCATTTAACAAAAGAGGAAGTCGTGCCATTGAGATTGGTCGCGGAAGTAGAAAATCCTCTTTTCCGTATCAGACTGACGAAAAAAAAAAAGAAAACAGATTTTTTTAAATAGCGTGACTGTCCCTGGAGAGCTGTGGAAGTACTGGAGGAAATAGTGCCGGGAGGAAAGGGAGGTGGAGGAGGGAGAGGAGGGGAGGAGGAGGTGGAGTAGAAAAGGGATTATGATGTGGTTTTGTTTTTCTTCTAGTTAAGTGTTTGCTCTCTCTCTCTCTCTTTCTCTCTATCAGTACGTTTTTCAGCCAGACCATCCTCACATCAGTCAATCCGACCCTCCTCCACTTTATCCTTCTACAGGTAGTTCCTCTACTTCAGTCGCTCCGTCAGTCTATAATACTGTGAGTGAATGTATACTTTACACCATTAACTCCTCCTGTAGTATTAGATGGAAAGATTTGAAACATGTTATAAGGATATTTACACATAGTGATCCATACGTGTAGTAGTAGTAAGGCGAGTCTTTGGTTAAAATATATAAATATACAGTATATTAACCCCGACCCGCGTCATGGCTTGTATTATGAAGCACTCGCCTCGGGGGTGTGGAGCTTTTGTAATTAACTCAATTTGTTTATTTTTTTATGTAATGAATTATATAATGATAATAGTTTCTTTGAACTTCTGTCATTTACATGGTGAGCTCTGATGTCCTTTATGTTCTTAGTTACTCGTAGTGGAGATACTGGAAACTTATTTACTTTATTTTTTTATTAACGATATACTAGTTGTGGGACACGTGAGAATGGTAGAGAGAAAACAGAATGGAGCGAGGTGGATTAGTAGTGAAACGTGGGTGGCAAATACCGTAGACTTTTCCACATTTACCCACCACACTTGTTGATCCATTAAGATGATTTACTGTCTCAGTATCATTCTTACGTGTACCGCAACTTACCGTATATCTCCCTAAAAGTCAAATCAGTTTTATCATAACTTTCTTTATTTGCTTCATAATAAATAATACGTGAAGAAAAATTTATGCAAATATTGTAAATACATTAATCTTGCCTAATAACTCATTATGTAGCCCTCGAGTATTACATCAACTTTGATTAAAAATCGGATTATCCTCTTAATAGAGTTAAGACTTGAGTTAAGACTTGACGATGAAGGTGTTAATTTGTCGTACTCAAGAGGATTAAGGTATCCTACTCACAGGTGGTAATTCACTGAACGTAAGCGGTTGTCATCTTACACAAGGGGTTAAAATCCACAAGTCCGTGAAATATTCACAAGTATTCTATGACGCATGATGCTACTACTACTACTACTACTACTACTACTACTACTACTACTACTACTACTACTACTAATAATAATAATAATAATAATAATAATAATAATAATAATAATAATAATAATAATAATAATAATAATAATAATAATAATAATAATAATAATAATAATAATAATAATAATAATAATAATAATAATAATAATAATAATAATAATAATAAAAGTAAATGCATAAATGAAGTGGATGAGTCAACAGAGAAAATTTTTTTCAGAAAGACAAATATTACTTTTTCGTACCTCGTATAGGAAAAATATCTTAACATCTTGCTACGAGGAGTGAGGGGAAAAAACTCAGGCAGAAAAGACATATGAACCTAGTGCCGACCAACACACTCGTCTATATAACTTAGCCTCAGTAAGCTTCTCTCTGGCGTCTCATCTCCTGACCTGACTTTTAATCCTACTACATTCTGACACTTAAACTTATAAATTCCTCCAAGGACCACAAATAAACTTAAAAGCCTGTAGCCTCAAGCGTCATTAGCGGGGGGGGGGGTGCGTCAAGTACACCCTACCAACATCGTATAAGACGCAGCAAGCTCATCTCTCTTGTTGACTCCCTGGCGAGTCGTCTTCACCAAGCGTCTTTAAAGTTATCTACCGACATATCTTGGAGAATCCTAAACTTCATACGATCTCTTATAGCGTGTTTCCTCCTCCACCCCCACCCACCCCACACACACCCCCCATCCCGTGTCCTCCTCCTCCTCCCCCCACACACACCCCATCCCCCACCTATGATATTAAGTGCGCAGTATACGAAAAGTTCTATTTGTGTGTCTTGTGAATAATTATAGTCTGGGTAAGCAATTTCTTGAGGTGGTTCAGTACGTGATATTTATGAATTCTGCTTTTTGTGTGAGTGTGTGTGTCATGAAACTCTGTCGCTGCTTAGTCTAGCTTAAGATGCATCTGCATTGGCAACAGATGTACTGCGCACTCTGTCAGGCACCAGCAACAAAATGACAAAAATAATGTTGTCGTGTTAAAATCATTCAATTCGTTGATGGTGTCACTGCCTATAGCTTAAACTTAACAAATGAATGTATTGACGCCTTTGGTATTACGGTTTAACTTAATCAGTACGATGAGCTAATCCCTTGAGTACGATGACCCAATCCCTCGACTACGAAGACTCAATACCGTGAGTAAGATGAT
This sequence comes from Homarus americanus, assembly GCF_018991925.1. Lineage (NCBI taxonomy): Eukaryota > Metazoa > Arthropoda > Malacostraca > Decapoda > Nephropidae > Homarus > Homarus americanus. Next base: position 19,222 of record NW_024717234.1, on the reverse strand, counting down.
TTAAACTCTTCTTTTATTTAACCTACTAAAGGAATTCTTGCTTTTGTTATATTCGCTATGTTCAATCGAATTTTTATACTTCAGCACGATATAAAAAAGAAGTATTAATATGTGAGTGTCTGTCAGTTTGAGAATCAGCGGCACATAGACAAGAATATTTGAAGTGAAAGGAAGTACAAGAAACCAGAATTAAACGAGGAGGTTTAGTAGTGAAACGTGGGTAACGAATACCGTAGACTTTCTTAACTGTACCCACTACTGTCGATCCATTAAGATGGATATACTTCTCTCTACCATTCTCACGTGTACCACAACTAGTATATCGTTAATAAAAAATAAAGTAAATAAGTTTCCAGTATCTCCACTACGAGTAACTAAGAACATAAAGGACATCAGAGCTCACCATGTAAATGACAGAAGTTCAAAGAAACTATTATCATTATATAATTCATTACATAAAAAAATAAACAAATTGAGTTAATTACAAAAGCTCCACACCCCCGAGGCGAGTGCTTCATAATACAAGCCATGACGCGGGTCGGGGTTAATATACTGTATATTTATATATTTCAACCAAAGACTCGCCTTACTACTACTACACGTATGGATCACTATGTGTAAATATCCTTATAACATGTTTCAAATCTTTCCATCTAATACTACAGGAGGAGTTAATGGTGTAAAGTATACATTCGCTCACAGTATTATAGACTGACGGAGCGACTGAAGTAGAGGAACTACCTGTAGAAGGATAAAGTGGAGGAGGGTCGGATTGACTGATGTGAGGATGGTCTGGCTGAAAAACGTACTGATAGAGATAGAGAGAGAGAGAGAGAGCAAACACTTAACTAGAAGAAAAACAAAACCACATCAGAATCCCTTTTCTACTCCACCTCCTCCTCCCCCCCCCCTTCCTCTCCCTCCTCCACCTCCCTTTCCTCCCGGCACTATTTCCTCCAGTACTTCCACAGCTCTCCAGGGACAGTCACGCTATTTAAAAAAATCTGTTTTCTTTTTTTTTTCGTCAGTCTGATACGGAAAAGAGGATTTTCTACTTCCGCGACCAATCTCAATGGCACGACTTCCTCTTTTGTTAAATGGAAAAAAAAAGATATGGATTTACCGTATAGTTCAAGAGTATCTGTCCAATTAATATTTCCATCCTATAAAGTTTTTTTCTAGATTACGTTTTGGTATTTGTTAAACGTAACCACAACTGTTTGATGACTTTTTCTAACAAATTACGTACATAAATATATGGTTATATTGTTGTTAGTCGTAAATAAAAACAATTTCCTTGATTTTTTTTGTGGAGGGGGGGGGAGGAGTGTGGGGGTTAATTTTAATCTTTACTGAAATTTCCACAAAAAATCTTCCTCACTTGGGCTGAATGACGAGAAACACTACATCACCTGGCCTGGATGACGAGAAACACTACATCACCTGGCCTGGATGACGAGAAACACTACATCACTGGGCTGGATGACGAGAAACACTACATCACCTGGCCTGGATGACGAGAAACACTACATCACCTGGCCTGGATGACGAGAAACACTACATCACCTGGCCTGGATGACGAGAAACACTACATCACCTGGCCTGGATGACGAGAAACACTACATCACCTGGCCTGGATGACGAGAAACACTACATCACTACATCATAGTTATTTATTTTAGTTGAGTAAATTTTCTCGGGATATGAAGGATAAAAATGGTGTGTGTGTGTGTGTGTGTGTGTGTGTGTGTGTGTGTGTGTGTGTGTGTGTGTGTTATAATCTTAAAGCGTTCACGTACAGTATATGTAAAAGCTTGTAAACCCGGACCATTACGCTCACCATCACCATTAAAACTCACCATCACCTCTTCTCTTATATCTCACCATCATTCCTTTTAGCTATCTTTTTTATCATTACTTCTTCATTCATACTTCAGTGGTGCACCAGTAACCCTTCACCAGTGAATAGTTCCTCCAGTCACCTCACCATCATTTCACCATAATATCACCATTCTCATCGTTACCTCACTGTGGCCTTCCCAAGAACTTCACCATCTCTTTTACTATCACCATCACCTCACCATTACTTCACCATAACACCAGGGTCCGTTGCTACCCACACGATGACGTCACCATCTGCAACGAGGACAATTTTTCTACTCCATGTCCGGTGCTTCTGGCTCGTGTGAGTAACCATAGTGTAGGTGTAGACAGCGGTGGTGAGAGTGCACTTGGTAGGCCTCTCCATTGTGGGTGAGAGACACTCATAATATTTAAAGTGTTTACCATGGAAGCTGTGACCCACGGTGGTACCTAGTTCGCCAGGCCACTGCCAGGGGGACATTGATCAACATTCCAGAAGTTGTATTTATGTTACATGTGGTATTTTTGCAGTTTTTCTTCAATAATTGATTTATTTTCGCAGTTCTTAACGTGATTTTAAACTCAAATAGCAGAGTTACCGTTTCGCTGTTGTTTATAACTGTTTGGTATTCTTTTGTATGTGTTTTGGTACAGGTTCTTGCAAAATTTCTTCATGATTCACGACACTCACACACACGACAGTCAAACACGCACACACAAGTGTATCTTGAGTTAGTAGCCAAGATTGGCTGTAAAAGGGCCACACACAGCTTCAATACAATTGTAACTCTGCTATTGGAGTATAAATTCATACAAATCCTGAGAAAAACTACGAAAATATATGAATTATTAAAGAAAAACAACAAAACCACCTTCACAAAAGCCGACAGTAGACCCCTGGCGGTGGCCTGACGAACTACGTCTAGCACCGCCGGGACCAGTTCGAGGCTGGGCCCAGCCAGTTGCTTTTTTTTTTAATGGGAATTAGCCCACCCGGGCACAGATCAAACGACCCACAACGGGGCCTGGGGGGGGGGGCGAAAAAGGAACAGAAATAAATTTAAAATATAGAAGAAAAAGGTTATACTGTGTTAATGTACACCAGGAGGAGGGTTTCTGTTTACTGGGGTTGGCGTCTCTTGGTGCCGCAGTAGGTGATTGGTGCTTTGGTAGAGTTAGTTTGTCTAACTGTCTCTGTCCGTCTGTCTCTCAGTCTCTGTCTGTCTTTGTATCTCTGTTTGTCTGTCCGTCAGTCTGTCTCTGTCTGCCAGTCTATTTTTACAATGTCTGTCACTGTCTGTCTGTGTCTGTGTTTGTCTCGTTCTGTCTATCTGTCTGTCTCAGCCTCTCTGTCTTTCCACTATGTCGGTCTCTGGCTGTCTGTTCTGTGTCTGTCTGTCTGTCTGTTTTTTGTTGAAGGGAGTTGTTGAGTTAGGTTGTTTTTATTGAGAGGGTTGTCGCTGAGGTTGGGTATGGAGAATTGTAAGTATTTCTGTGCGGCTTTGTCTGGGGGGGGGGGGTGTTGCTGTGTTTGGAGGTTGGTTGGTATTTTATTTTATTGTATTTATTTATTATTTTATTTTATTTTTTATTTTTTTATTTATTAATTTATTTATTTATTTTTATTTTGTTAATTATTTATTTATTTTTTGTTGGGGGGTGGGGGGGGGCGGTGGTCGGGTATGTTGATTTATAGGATAGGATTCCTTAGGGAGGATTTGTAGACAGACAGACAAACAGAGACAGTTAGAAAAACAGACAGACGGACGGACACAGACAGACAGACATTAAACAGACAGACACACAGAAACAGACAGAAACCGTCAGACAAACGGACAAACACACCGAAAGACACAGACAGAAAAAGACATACAGACAGACAAACAGACGAGCGGAGACAGACAGACAGTCAGAGGCAGACAGGGAGAGACAGACAATCTTGGCTACTAACTCAAGATAAAGAAGGAATCGCCGTAAATAAGAAGGTCCGGCGCTCTTCTCAGGCTCGACCGCTGTCACCCAAACTGAAACAGACAACTGTCCCTTGACTCACCACGTAACCATAACGTATCTGATTGAGTTGTTAAGCAACAGGAACACTTTGGTAAAAGAAGAAATAATAACAACTTGTAGGAATCTCTCTGTCTGTCTGTTGGTCTCTGTCATGTCTGTCTGTGTCTCTGCCTGTGTGTGTCTCAGTCTCTGTCTGTGTGTCTCTGTGTCCGTTTCCTTCTGTCTGTCTGTCTGTTTATCTGTGACAGACAGACAGAGACAAAGACAGACAGGCAGACACAAGCAGACAATTGACAGACAGACAGACTCGAATTTAATTTACTTAAAAGTATGTATTTAATACCTAACTATAATTTAATTTAATAATTAAAATTATTTCCGTATGTACTTCAGTAACGAACTAGAATTTAATTTAGTACTTTATAGTCTGTATTTACTACCTTACTATAATTTAATTTATAATTTAAATTTATTTCCGTACGTACTACAGTAACTAAATATAAATTAATTTAATAATTAAAAGTATGTATTCAACACCGAACTAAAATTTCAATTATTAATTAAAATTAGTTCTTTAATACCCAACTAAACTTGGCATACATAATACATAACTTCTGGGATTTGCTACCTAACTACTGTACCATAATTTATGAAAACAAAAAACTCTTGGGATATTTCATCAGAAAATTGTGAAAATAGAAAATGTCAGAGTACTGTATTGTATTGATCAAAGCCCGCTCACACCAAGGAAGTGGTGGTGGAAACAGCTTTAATAAATGTGGTTCTGATTTAATAAAAATTGCGGATGATATTCAGTCGAATTTCATGTGAGTCTTGGTAACAACAAATTCTTTGGTATTGTATCATTTGAAACTTAATTTTATGTTGCATTAATATTTATAACCAACTGGGTAGGAATAAATATTAATGCAACATAATTGACTGAATTTATAGGTTAGTTAATGACTTTGTAATGTCAATTTTCCTTTTTTATTTTATTTTAATTCACTATGTACTAATTTACATATTGACAATGTTGCAGAATCCTTATTATAAATACAGTATTGTTTGATATGTACAAAATAAATAAAATTTACAGAGAAAAATATTTGTTTCCTAAAAATATTACAAATGCCATCAGTTTTGACAAGTATGAATTTTTAGTATATGCATTTTGAAAGTCTATTGAACTGAGTTTTTTACACTTATTGCCAATTACATATAAACATAATAGAACAAAGAACTGTGTATAAATACAGTAACTCCATATGGACCTTAACATATACAGTATATAGATAACACATTAAAAAATCAACTCCTGTCTTTATATCATGAATGTAACTACAGGTATTGCAAACAGCCAAAACCTTGTACTGTAGCTCTATACAGTATTACATAGAGGCATTACTATACCTCTGGACTGCTGAGACCTTAACGGACATAAATGACCCTCCTTGTTCAGTTAAAAGGATGGACAACTAAAAGTAATTCTCTGTATAAACAATATTCAAAAGTGGTCTCTGATGACTTGTTGCCTTTTAATCCTGCCTTGCATATTTATTTGACCTATATTTGGGTTTATATGCAAATCATCCATTTCTTCTTCGCCTTCCTCTTCTGGTAATAAGACCCTCGTCATTATGGCTATATTGTGAAGCACACATGATGAAAGGTCGAGGTGTGAAGCAAGTACTGTACAGTAGCAACATGAAATAATGTAAGCATTGATTAACGTGGTAATAATTACGTAGCTTTAGTGTTATTTATATTGACCCGGATAGGCCATGGTTTAAAACATACACGTTTAGTAGAAATAACCTGTACCATCTGTCATATGGAACTTTGCTCACCTCTCCTATCATTGGCAACAGCAAGTTGTTCCTGAATTTTTTGGATGATACTGTTAACCAATTCCTTTCTTAGCCTAAATCGGTCAACAAATTCAGCATCGCTCATTGCTGTGAATGGGTTCATGCGGTCACCTACAATTCTGCGGAGTCGTCTTCCGTGTCGTTGTCTCTGCATTTCCTCCAACCTTGCCAGTGCCGCTTGTCCATCTTGGTTTCCAAATTTATTCCAAAAATTACAGATCCAATTTCCCCCGATTCATTTTTCTAAAAATTTCCTTTTGCCAATTCAACCTGTTAGTTAAAAACACCGGGGAAAAAAAAGTTTCACATGTTTCCAAAGTAATTTAAAAAATAATAATGTACAGTAATGCATAAAATAATAGTAAATGGCCTTTAAGGGCTGGTATGCCTTTATTATATTTTCTAAGGTTAAAAATTTTTGTTTTCAGAGAAGACAAATTTATAAACGCCCCAATTTCAATATGTTTTATAGTGAGACGGTCGTATTGATGGCAAATGTTGGAAAAGGTGTTAGAGTATTTATAAGTTAAAGTAAAGTTAAGTTAACCTAACCTAGCATAAATTATCACTTGCCGTGGGCGAACTTACTATTACTGAGACGGGGGAAGCTGCTGTGAAGTCCTCTATATTAGCCAAAATATTGTATCATATACGCTTAAGGCACATTTTCATTAAATAATCAAACTCCAGCTTCCAATGAACTTGTTTTATTATGCTCCTAATTCAGCCAAATGGAAGTTTACCAAAACGAAATAATGTAATTGGTGATGAAAAATTAGAGCCTGCAGTATTTCACATATTATATCATGATCCACTGTATGAAAGGTGTTTTTGTATGTAATATTATACCATCCTTGTGATAATGAACTCCCAGTGAAATTTGCCTCTACCCATTTTGATATTTCTAGGCATAAACCTCCCCTGTTTATATTTTCCAGATAGAAACTCACTTATAAAACTGCTAAAAATTGGCATTAAGTAACTTAAATGGACTTAATTTATTAATATATGCAACATAAAGTTTTGAGATGATTTTCTCCCAGTGATATTTGCCTCTATCCATATTAATATTTCTAGGCAAGAACGACGCCAGTTTATATTTTCCTGACAGAAACTCACTAATAAAACTGCTAAAAACTTAATAAATTACCGTAAATGTGCTTACCAGATTAATACTAGCGTTAGTAAGACGGGATGACTACAGCAGCTTAACAATTGACAGGCAGCACAGCTTTTACGAAAGTCGTATTAGGACGGAACACAGCTTTTGCACTGTCATAATATGGGCCGTAAAACCAATAATGTAAAAAAATAATTGTAAAATTACCAATACGTGTTTCTTTGTACGTTAATCGTATTGACAAGAAATATTCAATATAACTAACAAAATAATTATGAAGAGGGTGACGAAAAGTAGCTCATAGCCACCTCTTCAAAGTCAGGTGAAATTAGTTCGATTTCATGCCACCACACTCTGTCGTGCGCTGCACTAAAAGGTTCTTCGCATTTAAAAATACGGCTTTCGATATGAAGACATTCTTCAAGGGAAGATGTTGTTTAATAATATGGCCGTAAGCGTAATTATGGTACTTGTGGAAATGATTGTGAAACAAAGCTACATGTTCAGGAGTTAAGATGTTGTGTTTTTGATGGAAGGTTGTTTCTTGGTGGCGTGTGTGCGAGGAGTCACTACAGGAAGCTGCCTCACTGTGCTCCCTCTTCTTGTACCCAACTCCCAGTTTATTTTCAAGCTTACGTCCTTTCGTTTGATTTTCAGTTTTTTTTTGAAGATAAAACTTTAATACAAGTTTGTGATATATGCGGATGTATGCGTCTCCACATTATCGGCAGAGAGAGAGAGAGAGAGAGAGTGTTGCAGTTGTGGGCTTCTGGGTGCCTACTTCACTCTCACGTAACCAGTTGGTTCAGTTGAAGATGCCCACTGGTCCTACTAAGAAATACCACAACGGGCTGGAAAGTGTTCACGTACACCTAAGAAAATTAGGTAAAAGCGATGTCTTGCAATAAATGGATAACAGCCCAGGGACGGCGAAGCAGCCTCTATTTCCCCACCCACTCCTGCGTTTTGGCGCTTACCAGTATTTGCAACATGCGCTGTCTGGGCTTAAGGATAGGTTCTTGATGCTTTCTGTTCGATCGAAAAAAATATAATCCAACAAAATTTCGTGAAAGAAAATCGTGGTGATGCGTGTAGGAGGTGATGAGCTGAGAACATGGACGTAGTCGCCAAGTTTTGGTCCTCCGTCAGGGTCGATCACCCGCGCTCTGCAGTCATTTTGCGAGGCTGGCGCTCCGCCCCCTCACAACACCTGACCCAATTTTGGCAAAGGCGGCGATTGGCTGGGCCACGTCTACAGTGGGTGAGGCCTGCCACACAATTCTTGGTTGCCAGAGGTCTCCGCCAATCGCTCGGAATGCCTCGCTGCGGGAGGAGGTGATTGGCCTGGCGCCAATGAGAGGGTTAAAATGTCGAGTGCAGGAAATGAACGTAACGGGAAAGAATATGAATCTCCTGCTTTATAATTTACGAGACGATATTTGAGTTTTCGTCGTGTATATATTGTGGTATAAAAATATTCTCATCTGAACCTCCATACATTTACCTTCTTCCTCTTGTCAAGGGTGTAGGGCGATGCTAAATTCAGCTGGTCTTTTGTTATCATCCCCGGGGGAAGGCCATTCATCAGGGTGAGTTATGGCACTAACCCCCCCCAACACCCACCCCTATCTCTCTCCCTCTCCCTCTAGACCCACAATAAGGGAGCGAGTATCACACCTTGTCATCAGGTGGTTGGTATCAGCGTTAGTGGCTTCCTTTACTACCTGGGAGTGTCATGAAGGGGTAGAGGCGGCCCCAGTCTCTCCTTCATTACTTTGGGATTTTTGTGGTGGGTGAGGGACGGTCACGCTCCCCATGATGCCAAGCTCTTACGACTGGGGCTTCCAGTCCTCTGTGTGTCCTCTCTAAACTAGAGTGTGCCTCACACACACACGCTCTATCGCACACTCCTCGCAGGTGGAAGTACGTGGATGACTGCACTAGGGGTTTACAGTGGACAACACCTCACCGGACTACTCATCGCTACAAGGCACCCTGGACAGGCTACAGGCATAGTCTACGGAGAACAAGGTCACCATCATCACACCAAGACCGTAGTCATGCACATCAATACCGCCATCACTCCAATGCTAGCTCCAGCAGTCACAGTGGGTGCCCATCCTTCCCAGTTAGTGCAGTCTGCCAAAACCCTGGGTGTAACTATAGACCACAAACTGGACTGGAAGGCCCAAGTAAACAGCACAATCGAGGCAGCCTCGTACCGACTCTACATGCTACAACGACTCAGGTCACTTGGGGCACCCATGCCAGAGCTGAGGACTATCTACAACGCATTTATTCTCCCCAAATTAACGTATGCGTCACCAGCCTGGTCGTCTTCTGTCAACTCCACCCAACAACGTCAGCTGGAGAAGGTACAAAAGAGAGCCTGCAGAATCATGGTCGGCGCAGACTACTCCCGCTACAAAAACGCTCTCTCCACCCTGGAAATACCATCCCTCAGTGACCTCCACAACCACGCATTAGCAGGATTTGGCAGTGGACTACTGCACCATCCTCGTCATCGCCACCTACTGCCACCGACAGTTCCCCGCCCACCTCGCGCAGTCCGCCAGTACAACAAAATTCAGCCAATAAGAGCCCGCACTGATAGATATAAGAAGATCACCATCCCATCTATTGTTAAAATAATAAACAGCTCCTGGTTTATGTACTGTACATCCCTGTGAATGTATTGAATGTATATTATTATGTCTAAATCACATGCAAATTTGTATATTTTCAGCCACCGGCTGCAACACTTTTAATAAACCGTTTATTATTATTATTAGTAGTAGTAGTAATTACATGCACACACACACATACAGAAATAGACATACATACACATATACACACACACACACACACACACACCTCCCTCACCCCACCTGGTGTTTACAATACCTAGTCCTACACCTCCCTCACCTCTACACCTCCCTCACCCTTACACCTCCCTCACCCAACCTGGTGTGCACAGTACCTAGTCCTACACCTCCCTCACCTCTACACCTCCCTCACCCTTACACCTCCCTCACAGCACCTGGTGTGTACAGTACCTGGTCCTACACCTCCCTCACAGCACCTGGTGTGTACAGTACCTGGTCCTACACCTCCCTCACCCGGCTGGTGTCTACAGTACCTGGTCCTACACCTCCCTCACCCACCAGGTGTGTACAGTACCTGGTCCTACACCTCCCTCACAGCACCTGGTGTGTACAGTACCTGGTCCTACACCTCCCCTCACAGCACCTGGTGTGTACAGTACCTGGTCCTACACCTCCCTCACCCGGCTGGTGTCTACAGTACCTGGTCCTACACCTCCCTCACCCACCTGGTGTGTACAGTACCTGGTCCTACACCTCCTCACCCCACCTGGTGTGTACAGTACCTGTCCTACACCTCCCTCACCCACCTGGTGTGTACAGTACCTGGTCCTACACCTCACCCACCAGGTGTGTACAGTACCTGGCCACCTGGTGTGTAATGTACCTTGTCCTTTCACCTCCCTCACCCCACCTGGTGTGTACTGTACCTGGTCCTACACCTCCCTCACCCCACCTGGTGTGTACAGTACCTGGTCCTACACCTCCTTTTTTTTTTTTTTTTTTTTTTTTTTTTTTTTTTTTTTTTTTTTTTTTTTGTTAGGTTAAGGTGGGGAAAGGGTGGAAGGCATGCTGGGGCTCAAGGCACAGCCAGACATGAGGGATGGAGAAGTCACAACATATAGTCGTGGGGGGAAAGGTTGGAAAAGAAGTTTAATGAGTTAAACAGAGGGGGACGACACCCCTTGTTTTACATATTACAGAGTTTGTTGGCTAACTAAGCTAACCTAGGATTTAGAATGAGGTTGCACAATGGTTATTTTAGTAGACAATGACTAGATTGATTTTACAATTACAAGTTTATTAACATCTTATACTGTATTACGTTATGGACTCACTCGATTTTGACTTGTTAAATGTGAATTTATATCATCTAAGTTTTAATCTAAGGTGGATCACTGTGGCGGACATAGATGGATCGCGGGTTGGGTTGTTGTAGTGTGGGCAGACTCCGGGGCCACCAGGCGTGGGGTCTCCCTCCGTTGATGTCTTCCCCGCGTAGGTGGTCTGGGCTGTGAGGGTCGTCCAGGAGCTTGTCCCAAACCTTCTTCCCTAGGCGATGGAACCTGAAGTTGAGGGCCTCTGTTTTATTTCTTAGGTGGATGGTTTCCACTGTCTCCTGGTAGGGTGGCGCTTGGCCACTGGCTGACCTCAAACATTTGTTTTGGAAGCTCTGTAGTTGTTGTAGTCTAGTCTTCCCGAGTGTGACGAGTGGTATAGATGGGTACTCCAACACAGGCCTCACCAGCGCCTTGTACAGGTGAACTTGTATCTTCTCAGGCATCAATTTAAAACGTTTTAATTTGGCTGCGGCGACTTTGGCTTTATTTAGTCTGTCCTTCACGTGGGGAATGATGCCCGTCCGAGAAATGATGAGGCCGAGCAACCTGCCTTGTTTAGAGTACTCAATCTCTTCGTCGTCGATCATCAATGGGGCCGGCTTGAATTTGGCTATGGGTATGACCTCAAATTTCGTTTTGTTTGTTTTTATTTTCCATTTATTTTCATACTCCGAGATCTCCTCTATTGCCCGAGCAGTGAGTCGCGCCATCCTTGCCGTGGACCTTCCTGGGCAGGTGACGATCTGTGTTACATCGTCTGCATACATGACGTACTCGCTGCCGACGATTGGGGGTGGCAGGTCAGCCGTGTAGAGTGTGTAAAGGGTTGGTGAGAGACAAGAGCCCTGAGGCACGCCGCTCGATAGTGAGAATTCTTCTCCAAAATGTTCTTGCATCTTAATTTTGGCTCTGCGGTCCGTAATGAAGTTGCACAGCAGGCGAGTCAGATTTTCGGGTAGCCCCAGTTGTATGATCTTATACTGCAGTCCTGCGTGCCAAACTTTGTCAAACGCCTTGCTGACGTCCCTCAGTACTATATTGCACTGTAGGCGGCCAGTCATGGCATTGGCGATCTGCTCGTAGGCCTGAGCTATGGCGGTGGATGTGCCTCGGTACTGGCGGAAGCCGAACTGGCGGGGATTATGCACGTCTTCGTCCTCCAGATACATCCGCAATCGCTTGTTGACTATTTTTTCGAAGATTTTGGCAGGTACCTCTAGCAGCGATATTGGTCGAAAGTTTTCGACTTTGTTTGGAGGCTTCCCTGCTTTTGGTATGAGGCGAATAACGGCGATTTTGAACATCTTAGGGAAGTATCCAGAGGCGAGGCAGGCGTTGCATATATGAGCAAGCCTCTCTATCATGTTGCCGGGGAGTTGAGCCAGGATCTTCTTGTTAATGTGACTTTGACCAGGTGATTTGTTTTTAAACCCTTTTATGACGGCTGACACATCTGCAGGAACAATGCGTTCCGTCAGGTAGCTTCCGTCCACCAGTCTGGTGAAGTCAGTCCGTGGGAGCGGCTGGAGCAGGTGCTGATGGTCCTGCAACTGACCTAAAATGTCCTCCTCAAAGTCCCTGTCGAAGCCCTCGTTTTCCTGTTCACTAATGGTAAAGATCTTTCGTAAATATCGCCGATGTAGTTGTTCTTGGTTTTCTTCCTCGAATATTTTTACGTTGTTTTGGTCGAGCAGGTAAGGGACCGTGCTAGAGGTGGAACCCATCAGTCGCTTGATCCCTTTCCAGAATGCAGCAGAATCGCGGTAATTGTTGGCTGCCTCCCACACCAAGGCGGCCCACTTTTGTTCATGTAGACGTTTGCTCTCGTGCTGGATGTCCGTCTGTAGCTCTCGGTACCGGTCTCTCAGCTCCTGCGTCCACCCGCGGATACTGGCTAGCTGTCTCACGTGAGTGTACTGGACACTGAGCTGCCTCAGCTGGTGACTAGTGTGAGGATGGGGAATGGTCCTGTAACTGGTGGTCGGGATGTTGTTGTCCATCTCCGTCTTCACATCCTTATACCATTGTTCGACCGCGTCGTCGATGTCATTAGGGCTGGCTTCTTCCAGGTTTCTCCCCTGCTTGAGACTGAGAGACTCCTTGAAAGAGTCCCAGTCTGCCCGTTTGAGGTTTGACCTGATGTTGGCGGGTATCATAATGGGATTGGATGAGAGCGTCACGACGACTGGCAGGTGATGCACCTCCGTCACCCCACCTGGTGTGTACAGTACCTAGTCCTACACCTCCCTTACCCATACACCTCCCTCACCCCACCTGGTGTGTACAGTACCTAGTCCTACACCTTCCTTACCCCTAAACCTCCCTCACCTCACCTGGTGTGTACAGTACCTGGTCCAACACCTCTCTCACCCCACCTGGTGTGTACATAACCTGGTCCAACACCTCCCTCACCCCACCTGGTGTGTACAGTATCTTGTCCTACACCTCCCTCACCCCACCCGGTGTGTACAGTCCCTGGTCCTACACCTCCCTCACCCCACCTGGTGTGTACAGTACCTGTCCTACATCTCCCTCACCCCACCTGGTGTGTACAGTACCTGGTCCTACACTTCCCTCCCCCCACCTGGTGTGTACAGTACCTGCTCCTACAGCACCCTCACCCCACCTGGTATGTACAGTACCTGGTACTACACCTCCCTCACCCACCTGGTGTGTAAAGTACCTGGTCCTACACCTCCCTAACCCCCAAACCTCCCTCACCCCACCTGATGTGTACAGTACCGGGTCCAACACCTCTCTCACCCCACCTGGTGTGTACAGTACCTGGTCCTACACCTCCCTCACCCCACCTCGTGTGTGCAGTACCTGGTCCTACACCTCTCTTACCCCACCTGGTGTGTACATTACCTAGTCCTACACCTCCCTCACTTCCTCCCTCACACAGGTGTGTGCAGTACATGGTCCTGCCTCCTCACCCCCACCCGGTGTGTAAAATGCCTGGTCCAACACCTCTCTCTCTCACCCCACCTTGTGTGTGCAATGCCTGGTCCCTGCCTCCCTTATCCCTACACCTCCCTCTCCTTCCCTGGTGTGCTGATACATGGTCCTACCTCCCTCCACCCCACCCGGTGTGCTTGCAGTGCCTGGTCCTACAGCACCCTCACCCCACCTGGTGTGTACAGTACCTGGTACTACACCTGCCTTACCCACCTGCTGTGTACAGTACCTGGTCCTACACCTCCCTTATCCCTACACCTCCCTCAACCCGCCTGGTGTGTACAGTACATGGTCCTACACCTCCCTCACCCCACCAGGTGTGTACAGTACCTGGTCCTACAGCACCCTCAACCCACCTGGTGTGTACAGTACCTGATCCTACACCTCCTTCACCCCACCTGGTGTGTACAGTACATGGTCCTACACGTCCCTCACCCCACCTGGTGTGTACACTACCTGGTCCTACACCTCCCTCACCCCACCTGGTGTGTATAATACCTGGTCCTACACCTCCTTCACCCCAACTGGTGTGTACAGTACCTGGTCCTACACCTCCCTCAATCCACCTGGTGTGTACAGCACTTGGTCCTACACCTCCCTCACCTGGTAAGTGCTTACAGTACCTGGTCCAACACCTCCCACACCCCACCTGGTGTATACAGTACCTGGTTCTACACCTCCCTAACCACTACACCTCTCTCATCCCACCTTGTGTATACAGTACCTGGGTCTACACCTCCCTAACCCCCACACCTCCCTCACCCCACCTGGTGTGTACAGGACCTGGTCCTCCACCTCCCTCACCCCACCTGGTGTGTACAGTACCTGGTCCTACACCTCCCTCACCCCCACCTGATGTGTTCAGTACCTGGTCCACACTTCCTGTCACCCCACCACCTGGTGTGTACAGTACCTAGTCCTACACCTCCTTACCCCACACCTCCCTCACCCTTACCTGGTGTGTGTACAGTACCCGGTCCTACACCTCCTCACCCCACCTGGTGTGTGTACAGCACCTGGTCCTACACCTCGTCACCCCACCTGGTGTGTACAGTACCTGGTCCTACACCTCCTCACCCCACCTGGTGTGTGTACAGTACCTGGTCCTACACCTCCCTTACCCATGCACCTCCCTCACCTCCCCACCTGGTGTGTACAGTGAATGGTCCAACACCTCCTCACCCCACCTGGTGTGTACAGTATCTTGTCCTACACCTCCCTCACCCCACCCGGCGTGTACATTACCTGGTCCTACACCTCCCTCACCCCACCTGGTGTGTACAGTACCTGTCCTACATCTCCCTCACCCCACCCGGTGTGTACAGTACCTGGTCCTACACTTCCCTCCCCCACCTGGTGTGTACAGTACCTGGTCCTACAGCACCCTCACCCCACCTGGTGTGTACAGTACCTGGCACTACACCTCCCTCACCCACCTGGTGTGTAAAGTACCTGGTCCTACACCTCTCTAACCCTCAAACCTCCCTCACCCCACCTGATGTGTACAGTACCTGGTCCAACACATCTCTCACCCCACCTGGTGTGTACAATACCTGGTCCTACACCTCCCTCACCCCACCTTGTGGGTACAGTACCTGGTCCTACACCTCCCTAACCCCCAAACCTCCCTCACCCCACATGATGTGTACAGTACCTGGTCCAACACCTACCTTACCCTTAAACCTCCCTCACCCCACCTGGTGTGTACAGTACCTGGTCCTACACCTCCCTCACCCCACCTGGTGTGTACATTACCTGGTCCTACACCTCCCTAACACCTACAACTCCCTCATCCCACCTTGTGTGTACAGTACCTGGTCCTACACTTCCCTCACCCCACCTAGTGTGTACAGTACCTAGTCCTACAGCACCCTCACCCCACCTGGTGTGTACAGTACCTGGCCCTACACTTCCATCACCCGATCTTTTGTGTACAGTACCTGGCCCTACAGCACCCTCACTCCACCTGGTGTGTACAGTACCTGATACTAAACCTCCCTCACCCACCTGGTGTGTACAGTACCTGGTCCTACACCTCCCTAACCTCTACACCTCCCTCACCCCACCTGATGTGTTCAGTACTTGGTCCTACACCTTCCTCACCCCTACACCTCCCTCGCCCCTACACCTCCCTCACCCCACCTGGTGTGTACAGTACCCGGTCCTCCACCTCCCTCACCCCACCTGATGTGTTCAGTACTGGTCCCACACCTTCCTCACCCCTACACCTCCTCGCCCCTACACCTCCCTTACCCCACCTGGTGTGTACAGTACCTGGTCCTCCACCTCCCTTACCCCACCTGGTGTGTACAGTACCTGGTCCTACACCTCCCTCACCCCACCTGGTGTGTACAGTACATGGTCCTACACCTCCGTCACCCCACCTGTACGGAGATACACGGAGATACACGGAGATACACAGACACGGAGATACACAGAGATACCCAGACACGGAGATACACGGAGATACACAGACACGGAGATCCACAGAGATACACAGACACGGAGGTACACAGACACGGAGATACACAGAGATACACAGACACGGATATACACGGAGATACCCAGACACGGAGATACACAGACACGGAGATACACAGAGATACCCAGACACGGAGATACACAGAGATACCCAGACACGGATATACACGGAGATACGGAGACACGGAGATACACAGACACGGAGATACACAGAGATACCTAGACACGAGATACACAGAGATACCTAGACACGGATATGGGCTAATGAGATACGGGAGACACGGAGACACAGACACGAAGAGGCATGAGATACCCCAGACACGGAGATACAAGTAGAGATACCTAGACACGGATATACACGGAGACATGGAGACACGGATACAGACACGGAGATACACAGAGATACCCAGACACGGAGATACACAGAGATACCCAGACACGGATATACACGGAGATACGGAGACACGGAGATACACAGACACGGAGATACACAGAGATACCCAGACACGGAGATACACAGAGATACCCAGACACGGATATACACGGAGATACGGAGACACGGAGAGGAAGGGGTCTCGTATAAATATGCATGAGAGTGGAGATAGCTGGCCGGTGGAGCTTCTATATGTGGATGAATTTTGGTTACGGTGTTGTGGTGGTGTAGTGGTGTTGTAAATGATGAAATAGAAGTTGTAGTGGTGTTGTAGATGATGAAATAGAAGTTGTAGTGGTGGTGTAGTTGTGGTGTAGTGGTGTTGTAGATGATGAAGTAAAAGGTGCAGTGGTGGTGTAGTGGTGTTGTAGATGGTGAAGTAGAAGGTGTAGTGGTGGTGTAGTGGTGGTGTAGTGGTGTTGGCCCCAACACTTGACTTCTCAAACGTCGGGTCAGACTGGAGTTTCTGAGATGTAAGGAGAAGTCGTCAGGTGGGGCCGTGTAACACGAGAGGCCTTGAGTTGGGCTCCAGGGGTTACAAGTG
This sequence comes from Homarus americanus, assembly GCF_018991925.1. Lineage (NCBI taxonomy): Eukaryota > Metazoa > Arthropoda > Malacostraca > Decapoda > Nephropidae > Homarus > Homarus americanus. The sequence goes on along the minus strand of NW_024717234.1, from coordinate 1,996 downwards.
ACCTGGCTAATTGTGAGGTCAGGTCTGGACTTCTTTCTGCGGTGTAGGTTATTGTATATTGGGAGAGAGTCGGCTGGTGCCTTCTTACATGTGTGACATGGGAGGGGGAGCTAGTTGGTTTACAATCCTTGGTCAACCGCAGAGTTACCCTATACTTGACCTGGGCTGATGTCGGGACAAGTCTGGCTTTCCTCGCGATGTAAGCTGTGGTCTGACAACCCCTCACTACACCTCCCGCCAAGACCAAAGCTTCCATGCCACACACAATTGTTCACAGTGGATAACAATAGCGAGTGCCCAACCTGAGAAAAATAGCTACTGCGGTGTAAAGTATGCACCTCACATCCTACCATAGTCTGGTAATATTTATAATATCTAAGCGGCTGTCTAAGGACACGGAAACGGAAAGGTGAATGTAGATATGAAGGAGAGAGAGAGCGCCTTAGCAGGAGCTTGTCGGAGAGCGTCACTTTAGGGAGTTAGATGAGGGTACACAGTCGGAGGTTTGAAAGGTTATGCAATGGTGTTGCTTGCCCTGGCTTATTTCTGCTTAGGTTCCAGTATCTTCAAGCCTGGAATAGATTTACATACTTGTTGCTTCAACTGTTAAACTCTTGCGCAGGGCAGCACATACAACATATACTAATAAGATACATGGCCGCTAAAAAAAAAGGGGGGGGGAAGTTGGGGAAGAATACAACTTGTGAACAAAAAGAAATATTTGTACATACTAAAAAGGCAGCAAAAATTATTAACAAGATACAATGGCAAAAACGAAAACTCGTCAGCATTCGTCGAGATCCCGGGTGGCGGGTGGTCCGTCACCACCTCCACCAATCGGTGTCCAGCATCAGGGTGGACGACGCAGTAGATGTGGTGGTTGGCGTTTCCTGTCCCGTCCTGGGGTCCGCCGCGGTGTGTCGCGTGCCTCACTTCCTCCACTTGAACTTCTGTGTGGAGCGGCAGTTCCTGACGCATTCCAGATGGATTTTTCTAGTCCCATCTGAGTTTCCTCTGTAGAGTCTCATTTTCCGTCGTGCTCCAGATGGATTTTTCTAGTTCCATCTGAGTTTCCGCCCTTCCCGGCCGGGATCAAAGCCGGTCCACTGCTTGACTGACCGTCCTGTCCCACACCCTCACAGTGGTGAATCCCTCCCTGGGTGGGCCCCCCAGGGTTTGCTTGTTTCTTCCTCTACTTGTAGTCAGGTCACTTCTGTTTCGTCCCCGATGGTGTGGTAAACACCGGCGAGGCAGATCCCGGGTGGGTCGAGGTCAGCCATTACTTGTCTGCTACCTGGTGGATCCATTCCCGGAGTGGAAGTGCGTGGGACCAGTTGACAGGTCCAGAAACGTAGGGAGCTGTCGTCTGCATCGCCACTGGGACCTCTAGTTGTTTGTTGCCTGTTGCTTGCTGCTACTGAAGTTGCAGGTCGGGTTTTCGGGATTTTCGCCTGGGTTCCAAGGGGACGACCTGATTCCCTGCCTGGAGCTGGGAGCTGCGCTGGTCCTGCATGGCGTAGCTTACTCAGGCTGATGGTACCCATAGATGTTGTCTGTCAGTATTGTGTGCTGTGAGACCGTAGCCTCGGTGCGTGTCTCGTCGTTCAGCAGGCGAGCGACGAGACACAGCCCAGTGTCTTCAACCAGATCGAGGGCCAGCATTATGCAAGCCCGTTTCTGGAGCTTGGGGCTTGCAGTGTCGACGTGAAGGCGTCACCCATTCGCCGCGGGGTTGCCCGCTGCGTGTCCCGCTCGTCGGGCATCCATTATGAGTCAGGATGCGTTGGTCTCAGCTCATCTGGTAGGGGGTCAGCTGCAGCCGTGGTGGTGTCATCTCCGACTTTTGTGTGGAGTCAGGGAGACCTCGCCCAGGCCCGTGAAGAGCAAGGGCAGTGCTGACTCTGTAGCTTAGTAGAAAGACAAGATCCCGGGGTGGAGAATCAACAATTAGAAGTGCCCCTAGACTCGTTACTTTAATCTATGTTCTGTGACCTAG
>NW_024717233.1:0-6353 GCF_018991925.1 Homarus americanus | reverse complement strand
GTGTACCTGGGAGTGCTCTGGTGTACCTGGGAGTGTCAGAGGTACCTGGAAGTGTCAGGGGTGTACCTGGAGTCAGGGGTGTACCTGGAAGTGTCAGGGGTGTACCTGGAAGTGTCAGGTTGTACCTGGAGTGGGAGGTGTACCTGGGAGTGTCAGTGGTGTTCTGAGAGTGTCAGAGGTGTACCTAGGAGTGTCAGAGGTGTACCTGGGAGTGTCAGAGGTGTACCAGTGTCAGGGGTGTACCTGGAAGTGTCAGAGAGGTGTACCTGGGATTGTCTGAGGTGTACCTGGGATCAGAGGTGTACCTGGGAGTGTCAGGGTGTAACTGGGAGTGTTAGAGGTGTACCTGGGAGGACAGCGGTGTACCTGGGAGTGTCAGAGGTGTACCTGGGAGTGTCTGAGGTGTACCTGGGAGTGTCTGAGGTGTACCTGGAAGTGTCTGATGTGTACATGGAATGTCAGAGGTGTATCTTGCAGTGTCATTGGTGTACCTGGGAGTGTCAGAGGTGTACCTGGGAGTGTCAGAGGTATACCTGGGAGTGTCAGAGGTATACCTGGCGTATCAGAGGTGTACCTGGGAGTGTCAGAGGTGACCTGGGAGTGTCAGACGTGTACCTGGGAGTGTCAGAGGTACCTCGGAGGGTCAGAGGTGTTCCTGAGAGTGTCAGGAGGTGTACCAGGGATTGTCAGAGGTGTACCTGGGAGTGTCAGAGGTGTACCTGGAAGTGTCAGAGGGTGTACCTGGGAGTGTCATTGGTGTACTTGAAGTGTCAGAGGTGCACCAGGGAGTGTCAGTGGTGTACCTGGGAGTGTCATGGTGTACCTGGGAGTGTCAGAGGTGTACCTGGAAGTGTCAGGGTGTACCTGCAAGTGTCAGGGGTGTACCTGCAAGGTCAGGGTTGTACCTGGGAGTGTCAGAGGTACCTGGAGTGTCAGAGATGTTCCTGAGAGTGTCAGAGGTGTACCCTAGGAGTGTCAGAGGTGTACCTGGGAGGTCACGAGGTGTACCTGGAAGTGTGAGAGGTGTACCTGGGAGTGTCATTGGTGTACCTGGGAGGTCAGAGGTGTCCCTGGGAGTGTCGGAGGAGCACCTGGCAGCGTCAAAGGAGTACCTGGGAGTGTCCGAGGTGTACCTGGTAGTGTCAGTGGTGTACCTGGGAGTGTCAGAGTTGCACTTGGGAGTGTGATTGGTGTACCTGGGAGTGTCAGAGTTTTATCTGAAGTGTCAGAGGTGTACCTGTGAGTATCAGAGGTGTACCTGGGAGTGTCAGGGGTGTACCTGGGAGTGTCACGGTGTAACTGGGAGTGTCGGAGGTGTAACTGGGAGTGTCAGAGGTGTACCTGGGAGTGTCAGGAGGTGACCTGGGAGCGTGGGAGGTGAACCTGGGAGGTTGGGGAGTAGTACCTGGGAGTGTCAGAGGTGTACCTGGGAGTGTCTGAGGTGTACCTGGAGTGTCAGGGGAGAACCAGGGATTGTAAGAGGTGTACCTGGGATTGTCAGAGGTGTACCAGGGAGTGTCAGAGGTGAACCAGGAGGCTGGGGAGGTGAACCAGGAATGTCAGTGGAGTACCTGGGAGTGTCAGAGGTGTACCAGGGAGTGTCAGGTGGTGTACCTGGGAGTGTCATTGGTGTACCTGGGAGTGTCAGAGGTGTACCTGGAAGTGTCAGGGGTGTACCTGAAGTGTCAGAGGTGTACCTGGGATTGACTGAGGTGTACCTGGGATTGTCAGAGGTGTACCTGGGAGGTCGGGGTGTAACTGGCAGTGTCGGGTGTACCTGGGAGACAGCGGTGTACCTGGGAGTGTCAGAGGTGTACCTGGGAGTGTCTGAGGTATACCTGGGAGTGTCTGAGGTACCTGAAGTGTCTGAGGTTTATGGAATGTCAGAGGTGTATCTTGCAGTGTCATCGGTGTACCTGGGAGGTCATCGGTGTACCTGGGAGTGTCAGAGGCATACCTGGGAGTGTCAGAGGCATACCTGGGCGTATCAGAGGTGTACCTGGGAGGTCAGAGAGGTACCTGGGAGGTCAGAGTGTGTACCTGGGAGTGCTGGTGTACCTGGGAGTGTCAGAGGTGTTCCTGAGAGTGTCAGAGGTGTACCTGGGATTGTCAGGAGGTGACCTGGGAGTGTCAGAGGTGTACCTGAAGTGTCAGAGGTGTACCTGGGAGTGTCATTGGTGTACCTGGGAGTGTCAGTGGTGTACCTCCGAGTGTCATTGGTACCTGGGAGTGTCAGAGGTGTACCTGAAGGGTCAGGTGTACCTGAAGAAGTCAGGGCTGTACCTGGTAGTGTCAGTGGTGTACCTGGAGTGTCAGAGTTTTACTTGGGAGTGGGATTGGTGTACCTGGGAGTGCAGAGGTATCCGGAAGTGTCAGAGGTACCTGGAGCATCAGAGGTGTACCTGGGAGTGTCAGAGGTGTACCTGGGAGTGTCAGAGTAGTACCTGGGAGTGTCAGAGGTGTACCTGGGAGTGTCTGAGGTGTACCTGGGAGTGTCAGGGGAGAACCAGGGAGTAAGAGGTGTACCTGGAAGTGTGGGAGGTGTACCAGGGAGTGCTGGGAGGTGAACCAGGGAGGTCAGAGGTGATCCAGGAGTGTCTGAGGTACAGGAGTATCCGACGTGTGCCTGGGAGTATCGGGAGGTGTACCTGGAGGTCAGAGGTATACCTGGTAGTGATCATTGGTGTACTTGGGAGTGTCAGAGGTGTCCTGAAGTGTCAGAGGTGTATTTGAAGTGTGAGAGGTACCTGGGAGTATGAGAGGTGTACCTGGGAGTGTCAGTGTGTACCTGGTAGCATTGGTGTACCCGGGAGTGTCAGAGGTGTATCTGGAAGTGTCAGGAGGTAACCAGGAGTGTCTGAGGTGTACCTGGGAGTATCGGAGGTGTACCTGGGAGTATCGGAGGTACCTGGGAGTGTCAGAGGTGTACCTGGTATCATTGGTGTACCTGAGTGTCAGAGGTGTATCTGAAGTGTCAGAGGTGAACCAGGGAGTGTCTGAGGTGTACCTGGGAGCACGGAGGTGTACCTGGGAGTATCGGAGGTGTACCTGGGAGTGTCAGAGGTACCTGGTAGTATCATTGGTGTACTTGGGAGTGTCAGAGGTGTATCTGGAAGTGTCAGGGTGTATCTGGAAGTGTCAGAGGTGTACCTGGAGCATGAGAGGTGTACCTGGGAGTTGGGGTGGTGTACCTCGGAGTTTCATTGGTGTACCTGGAGTGTCAGAGGTGTACCTGGAAGGGTCAGGGGTGTACCTGAAGTGTCAGGGTTGTACCTGGTAGTGTCAGTGGTGTGCACCTGGGAGTGTCAGAGTTGTACTCTGGGAGTGTGATTGGTGTACCTGGGAGCAGAGTTATATCCGGAAGTGCTGGGAGAGGTGTACCTGGGAGTGTCAGAGGTGTACCTGGGAGTGTCAGAGTAACCTGGAGTGTCAGAGGTGTACCTGGGAGTGTCTGAGGTGTACCTAGTCAGGGGAGAACCAGAGTGTCAGATGTGCCTGGGAGTGTCAAAGGTGTACCTGGGAGTGTCAGAGGTGTTCCTGAGAGTGTCAGAGGTGTACCTGGGATTGTCAGAGGTGGACCTGGAGTGTCAGAGGTGTACCTGGAAGTGTCAGAGGTGTACCTGGGAGTGTTTGGTGGTGCCTGGGAGGTCAGTGGTGTACCTGAGTGTCATTGGTGTACCTGGGAGTGTCAGAGGTGTACCTGGAAGGGTCAGGTGTACCTGGAAGTGTCAGGCTGTACCTGGTAGTGTCAGTGGGTACCTGGGAGTGTCAGAGTTTTACTTGGGAGTGGGATTGGAGCCTGGGAGGTCAGAGGTCCGGAAGTGTCAGAGGTGTACCTGGGAGTATCAGAGGTGTACCTGGAGTGTCAGAGGTGTACCTGGGAGTGTCAGAGTAGTACCTGGGAGTGTCAGAGGTGTACCTGGGAGTGTGAGGTGTACCTGGGAGTGTCAAGGAGAACCAGGAGTGTAAGAGGTGTACCTGGAAGTGTCAGAGGTGTACCAGGAGTGTCAGAGGTGAACCAGGGAGTGTCAGAGGTGATCCAGGAGTGTCTGGAGGTGTACAGGGGAGTATCCGGACGTGTACCTGGGAGTATCGGAGGTGTACCTGGGAGTGTCAGAGGTATACCTGGTAGTCATTGGGTACTTGGGAGTTAGAGGTATTCTGGAAGTCAGAGGTGTATCTGGAAGTGTCAGAGGTGTCCTGGGAGTATGAGAGGTGTACCTGGGAGTGTCAGTGGTGTACCTGGTAGTATCATTGGTGTACCGGGAGTGTCAGAGGTGTATCTGGAAGTGTCAGAGGTGAACCAGGAGTGTCTGAGGTGTACCTGGAGGTCGGAGTGTACCTGGAGACGGAGGTGCACCTGAGTGTCAGAGGTGTACTGGTAGTATCATTGGTGTACCTGGGAGTCAGAGGTGTATCTGGAAGTGTCAGAGGTGAACCAGGGAGTGTCTGGAGGTGTACCTGGGAGTATCGGAGGTGTACCTGGGAGCACGGGAGGTGTACCTGGGAGTGTCAGAGTGTACCTGGTAGTATCATTGGTGTACTTGGGAGTGCAGAGGTATCTGGAAGTGTCAGAGGTATCTGAAGTGTCAGAGGTGTACCTGGGAGTATGGAGAGGTGTACCTGGGAGTGTCAGTGGTACCTCCGAGTTTCACTGGGTACCTGGGAGTGTCAGAGGTGTACCTGAAGGGTCAGTGTACCTGGAAGTGTCAGGGTTGTACCAGTGCTGGGGTGGTACCTGGGAGGTCAGAGTTGTACTTGGAGGTGGATTGTACCTGGGAGGTCAGAGGTATATCCGAAGTGTCAGAGGTGTACCTGGGAGTATCAGAGGTGTACCTGGGAGGTCAGAGGTGTACCTGGGAGTGTCAGAGTAGTACCTGGGAGTGTCAGAGGTACCTGGGAGTGTCTGAGGTGCCCCTGGGAGTGTCAGGGGAGCAAGGAGTGTAAGAGGTGTACCTGAGTGTCAGAGGTGTGCAGGGAGTGTCAGAGGTGTACCTGGGAGTGTCAGAGGTGTACCTGGAAGTGTGAGAGGTGTACCTGGGAGTGTTTGGTGTAGCCTGGGAGTGTCAGAGGTGTTCCTGGGAGTGTCGGAGAGTACCTGGCAGCGTCAAGGAGTACCTGGGAGTGTCCGAGGTACCTGGTAGTCAGTGGTGTACCTGGGAGTGTCAGAGTTGTATTTGGGAGGGGATTGGTGTACCTGGGAGTGTCACAGTTGTATCTGGAAGTGTCAGAGGTGTACCTGGGAGTATCAGAGGTGTACCTGAGTATCACGGTGTGAATCGGGAGTGTCGGAGGTAACTGGGAGGTCAGAGGTGTACCAGGGAGTGTCAGAGGTGATCCAGGGTGTGTCAAGGTGAACCAGGTAGTGTCTGAGGTGTACCTGGGAGTATCGGAGGTGTACCTGAGTATCGGAGGTACCTGGGAGTGTCAGAGGTGTACCTGGTGGTATCATTGGTGTACCTGGGAGTGTCAGAGGTGTATCTGGAAGTGTCAGAGGTGTACCTGGGAGTATCAGAGGTGTCCTGGGAGTGTCAGGAGGTGTACCAGGGAGTGTCAGGAGTACCTGGGAGTATCGGAGGTGTACCTGGGAGTATCGGAGGTGTACCTGGGAGTGACAGAGGTGTACCTGGCAATGTGCAGTACCAGGGAGTGTCAGAGGTGAACCAGGAATGTCAGTGGAGTACTGGGAGTAGTGAGGTGTACCAGGAGGTCGGGGTGGTGTACCTGGGAGGCCATTGGTACCTGGGAGTATCAGGTGTGGTCTGGAAGTGTCAGGGGTGTACCATGTCAGAGGTGTACCTTGGATTGACTGAGGTGTACCTGATTGTCAGAGGTGTATCTGGGAGTCAGGTGTAACTGGCAGTGTCAGGGTGTATCTGGGGAGTGACAGCGGTGTACCTGGGAGTGTCAGAGGTGTCTGGGAGTGTCTGAGGTGTACCTGGGAGTGTCTGAGGTGTACTGGAAGTGTTCGAGGTGTACATGGAGTGTCAAGAGGTGTCTTGCAGTGTCATCGGTGTACCTGGGAGGTTAGGAGGTGTACCTGGGAGTGTCAGAGGTGTACCTGGGAGTGTCAGAGGTGTTCCTGAGAGTGTCAGAGGTGTACCAGGGATTGTCAGAGGTGTACCTGGGAGTGTCAGAGGTGTACCTGGAAGTGTCATTGGTGTGCCTGGGAGGGTCAGAGGCATACCTGGGAGTGTCAGGAGGTATACCTAGGCGTATCAGAGGTGTACCTGGGAGTGTCAGAGGTGTACCTGGGAGTGTCAGATGTGTACTGCATGGGAGTGTCGGTGTACCTGGGAGTATCAGAGGTTCCTGATGTCAGAGGTGTACCTGGGATTGTCAGAGGTGTATCG
>NW_024717232.1:0-8087 GCF_018991925.1 Homarus americanus | reverse complement strand
GATTATAATACCACGACCATGATTATATCAACCAGGCCCAAGATTATAACAACCAAGACTATGATTATATCACCCCCGACTATGATTATATCACCCACGACCATGATTATAACAACCACCTCCATGATTATATCAACCACGACCATGATTATAACAACCAGGACCATGACTATAACAACCAGGACCATGATTATAACAACCACAACCATGATTATAACAACCAGGAACATGACTATAACAACAACGACTATGATTATAACAACCACGACAATGATTATAACAACCACGACCATGATTATAACAACCAGGACGATGACTATAACAACCAGGACCATGATTATAACAACCACGACCATGATTATAACAACCACGACCATGATTATAATAACCACGACCATAATTATAACAACCACGACCATGATTATAACACCAAGACGATGATTATATCACCCACGACTATGATTATAAAAACCACGACTATGATTATAACAACCACGACCATGATTATAACCACGACCATGGTTATGACAACCATGACCATGATTATAACAACCACGACCTTGATTATAACAAGCCAAGACCATGATTATAACAACCACGAACCATGATTATAATAACCAAGACCATGATTATAACAACCACGACCATGATTATAACAACCACGACCATGATTATAACAACCACGACCATGAATATAACAACCACGACCATGAATATACCAACCACGATAATGATTATAACAACAAGGGCCATGATTATAACAACCACGACCATGATTATAATAACCACGACATTGATTATAACAACCACGACCATGATTATAACAACCAAGACCATGATTATAACAACCACTACTATGATTATAATTTGCACGACCATGATTATAACAACCACGACCATGATTATATCAACCATGACCATGTTTATAACAACCACGACCATGATTATAACAATCACGACCATGATTATAACAACCACGACCATGATTATAACAACCACGACTATGATTATAACAACCACGACCATGATTATAACGATGACCAAGATTATAACAACCATGACCAAGATTATAACTTTCACGACCATGATTATAACAACCACGACCATAATTATGGCAACCACGACTATGATTATAACAACCACGACCATGATTATAACCACGACCATGGTTATGACAACCATGACCATGATTATAACAACCACGACCTTGATTATAACAAGCCAAGACCATGATTATAACAACCACGAACCATGATTATAATAACCAAGACCATGATTATAACAACCACGACCATGATTATAACAACCACGACCATGATTATAACAACCACGACCATGAATATAACAACCACGACCATGAATATACCAACCACGATAATGATTATAACAACAAGGGCCATGATTATAACAACCACGACCATGATTATAATAACCACGACATTGATTATAACAACCACGACCATGATTATAACAACCACGACCATGATTACAAAAACCACGACCATAATTATAACAAAAACGACCATGATTATAAAAACCTCGACCATGATTACAACAACCACGATCATGATTATAACAACCACGACAATGATTATAACAACAAAGACCATGATTAAAAAACCACGACCATGATTATAACTAGCACGACCATGATTATAACAACCACGACCATGATTATAACAACCACTACTATGATTATAATTTGCACGACCATGATTATAACAACCACGACCATGATTATATCAACCATGACCATGTTTATAACAACCACGACCATGATTATAACAATCACGACCATGATTATAACAACCACGACCATGATTATAACAACCACGACTATGATTATAACAACTACTACCATGATTATAACGATGACCAAGATTATAACAACCATGACCATGATTATAACTTGCACGACCATGATTATAACAACCACGACCATAATTATGACAACCACGACTATGATTATAACAACCACGACCATGATTATAACAACTATGACCAAGATTATAACAACCACGACCATGATTATTACAACTACGACCATGATTATAATAACCACGACCATGATTATAAAAACCACGACCATGATTCTAATAACCACGACCATGATTATAAGAACCACGACCATGTTTATAACAACTACGACCATGATTGTAATACCCAGGACCTTGATTATAACAACCACGACCATGAGTATACCAACCACCACAATGATTATAACAACGATGACCAAGATTATAACAACCACGACCAAGATTATACCCACCACGACCATGAATATAACAACCACGACCATGATTATAATCACCAGGACCATGATTAAAACAACCACGAACATGATTATTATAACCACGACCATGATTATAAGATCCACGACCATGATTATAACAACCACGACCATGATTATAATAACCACAACCAAGATTATAACCTACCACTACCATGATTATAATACCACGACCATGATTATATCAACCAGGCCCAAGATTATAACAACTAAGACTATGATTATATCACCCCCGACTATGAGTATATCACGCACGACCATGATTATAACAACCACCTCCATGATTATATCAACCACGACCATGATTATAACAACCAGGACCATGACTATAACAACCAGGACCATGATTATAACAACCACAACCATGATTATAACAACCAGGAACATGACTATAACAACAACGACTATGATTATAACAACCACGACAATGATTATAACAACCACGACCATGATTATAACAACCAGGACGATGACTATAACAACCAGGACCATGATTATAACAACCACGACCATGATTATAACAACCACGACCATGATTATAATAACCACGACCATAATTATAACAACCACGACCATGATTATAACACCAAGACTATGATTATATCACCCACGACTATGATTATAAAAACCACGACTATGATTATAACATCCACGACCATGATTATAACCACGACCATGGTTATGACAACCATGACCATGAATATAACAACCACGACCTTGAATATAACAAGCCAAGACCATGATTATAACAACCACGACCATGATTATAATAACCACGACCATGATTATAACAACTACGACCATGATTATAACAACCACGACCATGATTATAACAACGACCATTATTATAACAGCCACGACCATGATTGTAACAACCATGAGCATTATTATAACAACCACGACCATGATTATAACAACCACGATCATGATTATAGCAACCACGACCATGATTATAACAACCACGACCATGATTATAACAACCACGACTATGATTATAACAGCCACGACCATGATTATAATAACCACGACCATGATTATAACAACCACGACCATGCGGTTAAACAACCACGGCCATGATTGTAACTTAACGACCGCGGTTATAATAACCACGTCCTGATTGCATAACCTACCAGGACCATGACTATAACAACCAGGACCATGATTATAACAACCACGGCCATGATTATAACAACCAGGACCATGATTATAACAACCAGGACTATGATTATAACAACCACGACCATGTTTATAATAACCACGACCATGATTATATGAACCACGACCATGATTATAACAACCACAACCATGATTATAACAACCACGACAATGATTATAACCACGACCATGATTATAACACCACGACTATGATTATTTCACCCACGACCATGATTATAAAAACCACGACTATGAATCTAACAACCACGACCATGATTATAACAACCACGACCATTATTATTAAAACCACGACCATGATTATAACAACCACGACCATGAGTATAACATCCACGACAAAGATCATAACTACGACCATGATTATAACAACCACGACAATGAATAAAAAAAACCAAGACTATGATCATAACCATGCCCATTATTATGACAACCACGACCATGATTACAACAACCACGACCATGAATATAACAACCACGACCATGAATATAACAACCACGACCATGATTATCATAACCACGACCAGGATTATAACAACCACGACCATTATTATAACAACCACGACCATGATTATAATAAACACGAACATGATTATAACAACCACGACCATGATTATAACAACCACGACCATGATTATAACAACCGCGACCATGATTATAACAACCACGACCATGATTATAACAACCACGACTATGATTGTAACAACCACAAACATGAATATAAAAAGCACGACCATGATTATAACAACCACGACTATGATTATAACAACCACGACCAAGATTATAACAACCACCACCATGATCATAACAACCACGACCATGATTATAACCACGACCATGATTATGATAACCATGAACATGATTATAACTTGCGCAACCATGATTATAACAACCAAGACCATGATTATAACAACCACGACCATGATTATAACAACCAAGATCATGATTATAACAGCTACGACCATGATTATAATAACCAAGACCATGATTATAACAACCACAACCATGATTATAATAACCACAACCAAGATTATAGCCTACCACTACCATGATTATAATAACCACGACCATGATTATATCAACCAGGCCCATGATTATAACAACCACGACTATGATTATATCACCCCCGACTATCATTATATCACCCACGACCATGATTATAACAACCACGACCATGATTATATCAACCACGACCATGATTATAACAACCAGGACCATGACTATAACAACCAGGACCATGATTATAACAACCACAACCATAATTATAACAACCAGGAACATCACTATAACAACAATGACTATGATTATAACAACCACGACAATGATTATAACAACCAGGACGATAACTATAACAACCAGGACCATGATTATAACAACCACGACCATGATTATAACAACCAGGACCATGATTATAATAACCACGACCATGATTATAACATCAACGACCATGATTACAATAACCACGACCATTATTATAAAAACCACGACAATGATTATAATAACCACGACTATGATTATAACAACCACGACCATGATTATAACAACCAGGACGATGATTATAGCAACCAGGACCATGATTATAACAAACTGGACTATGATTATAACAACAACGACCATGATAATAACAAGCAGGACTATGATTATAACAACCACGACCATGATTATAACAACCAGGACCATGATTATACCAAACACGACTATGATTATATCACCCACGACTATGATTATAACAACCATGACTATGATTTTAACAACCACGACCATGATTATAAGAACCACGCCTATGATTAAAACAACCACGACTATGATCATATCACCCACGACCGTGATTATAACAACCACGACCATGAAAATAACAACCACGACCATGATTATAATAACAGCGACCATGATTATAACAACCACGACCATGATTATAACAACCACGACCATGATTATAACAACCACGACCATGATTATAACCACGACCAAGGTTATGACAGCCATGACCATGATTATAACAACCACGACCATGATTATAACAAGCCAAGACCATGATTATAACAACCACGACCATGATTATAATAACCACGACCATGATTATAACAACCAGGACGATGACTATAGCAACCAGGACTATGATTATAACAACCAGGACTATGATTATAACAACAACGACCATGATAAAAACAAGCAGGACTATGATTATAATAACCACGACCATGATTATAACAACCAGGACCATGATTATAACAAACACGACTATGATTATATCACCCACGACTATGATTATAACAACCATAAATATGATTTTAACAACCACGACCATGATTATAACAACCAGGACGATGACTATAGCAACCAGGACCATGATTATAACAACCAGGACTATGATTATAACAACAACGACCATGATAATAACAAGCAGGACTATGATTATAAAAACCACGACCATGATTATAACAACCAGGACCATGATTATAACAAACACGACTATAATTATATCACCCACGACTATGATTATAACAACCATGACTATGATTTTAACAACCACGACCATGATTATAAGAACCACGACTATGATAAAACAACCACGACTATGATCATATCACCCACGACCGTGATTATAACAACCACGACCATGAAAATAACAACCACGACCATGATTATAATAACAGTGACCATGATTATAACAACCACGACCATGATTATAACAACCACGACCATGATTATAACAACCACGACCATGATTATAACCACGACCATGGTTATGACAACCATTACCATGATTATAACAACCACGACCATGATTATAACAAGCCAAGACCATGATTATAACAACCGACCATGATTATATTAACCACGACCATGATTATAACAACTACGACCATGATTATAACAACCACGACCATGATTTATAACAGCCGACCGATTATAACGCACGACCGCCATTATATATACACCATGATTATAACAAACACGACCATGATTATAACAACCACGACCATGATTATAAAAACCACGACCATGATTATAATAACCACGACCATGATTATAAGAACCACGACCATGATTATATACAACCACGACCATGATTATAACAATCACGACCATGATTATAACAACCACGACCATGATTATATCAAACATGACCATGATTATAACAACCACAACAATGATTATAACAACAAGGACCATGATTATAACAAACACGACCATGATTATAACAACCACGACTATGATTATAACAACCACGACCATGATTATAACATCAACGACCATGATTACAATAACCACGACCATTATTATAAAAACCACGACAATGATTATAACAACAAGGACCATGATTATAATAACCACGGCCATAATTATAACAACAGGGACCATGATTTTAACAACCAGGACTATGATTATAACAACCACGACCATGATTATAATAACCACGACCATGATTATATGAACCACGACCATGATTATAACAACCACGACCATGATTATAACAACCACGACAATGATTATAACCACGACCATGATTATAACACCACGACTATGATTATATCACCCACGACCATGATTATATAAACCACGACTATGAATATAACAACCACGACCATGATTATAACAACCACGACCATTATTATAAAAACCACGACCATGATTATAACAATCACGACCATGAGTATAACATCCACGACAAAGATCATAACTACGACCATGATTATAACAACAACGACAATGAATAAAACAACCACGACTATGATCATAACCACGCCCATTATTATGACAACCACGACCATGATTACAACAACCACGACCATGAATATAACAACCACGACCATGATTATCATAACCACGACCAGGATTATAACAACCACGACCATGATTATAACAACCACGAACCACGACCGCGAAGTTACGCTAACAGCCGACCGCTGATTATAACAACGCGACCATGATTATAACAACCACGATGCGTTTACTCATAGCCACGACCATGATTATAACAACCACGACCATGATTATAACAACCACGACCATGATTATAACAACCACGACCTTGATTATAACAACCACGACTATGATTGTAACAACCACAAACATGAATATAACAAGCACGACCATGATTATAACAACCACGAATATGATTATAACAACCACGACCAAGATTATAACAACCACGACCATGATTATGACAACCATGAACATGATTATAACTTGCACAACCATGATTATAACAACCAAGACCATGATTATAGCAACCACGACCATGATTATAATAACAAAGACCATGATTATAACAACCACAACCATGATTATAACAACCACAACCAAGATTATAACCTACCACTACCATGATTATAATAACCACGACCATGATTATATCAACCAGGCCCATGATTATAACAACAACGACTATGATTATATCACCCCGACTATGATTATATCACCCACGACCATGATTATAACAACCACGACCATGATTATATTAACCACGACCATGATTATAACAACCAGGACCATGATTATAACAACCAGGACCATGATTATAACAACCACAACCATGATTATAACAACCAGGAACATCACTATAACAACAATGACTATGATTATAACAACCACGACAATGATTATAAGAACCACGACCATG
>NW_024717231.1:0-47675 GCF_018991925.1 Homarus americanus | reverse complement strand
AAGTCCCTGGTTGGCTATAACAAAGTCCCTGATCGAGTAAACAAAGTCCCCTGATCGAAAGTATAACAAAGTCCCCTGATCGAGTAAAACAAAGTCCCCTGATCGAGTATAACAAAGTCCCTGATCGAGTATAACAGTCCCTGATCGAGTATAACTAAGTCCCCTGATCGAGCATAACAAAGGCACTTGTCGAGTTTTAACAAAGTCCCCTGGTCGAGTATAACAAAGTCCCCTGATCGAGTAAAAACGAAGCCCCTGATCGAGTATAACAAAGTCCCTGATCGAGTATAACAAAGCCCCTTGATCGAGTATAACAAAGCCCTGATCAAATATAAAAAGTCCATTTGGAGTATATAACAAAAGTCCTGATCGAGTATAACATAGACCTCTTTTCGAGTATATAACAAAGTCCCCTGATCGAGTATAACAAAAGCCCCTGATCGAGTATATAACAAAACTGATCGAGTATAAGAAATTCCCTGATCGAGGTAACAATGTCCCTGATCGAGTATAATAAAAGTCCCCTTATCGAGTAAAAACAAAGTCCCCTGGTCAAGTATAACAAAGGCCCCTAATCGAGTATAACAAAGAACTCTCATTGAGTATAACAGTCCTGAGTGAATAAAAAAAAAGGCCCCTCGTCGAGCAAAAGAAAGTCCCTGGTCGTTATACCAAAGTCCCATGATCGAGTAAACAAAGTCCGACGGCGAGTATAATAAAGTCCCCTGATCGAGAGAAACAAAGTCCCCTAGTCAAGTATAACAAAGGGCCCCTAATCGAGTATAACAAAGACCTCTAATTGAGTATAACAGTCCCCTGAGCGAATAAAAGGCCCTGGTCGAGCATAACAAAGTCCCCTGGTCGAGTATACCAAAGTCCCCTGATCGAGAGAAACAAAGTCCCTGGTCGAGTATAAAAGTCCCTGATCGAGTATAACAAAGCCCCCTCATCGAGAAAACAGTCCCCTGATTGAGTATAACAAAGTACTCTGATCGAGTAAAACAAAGTCCCCTGTCGAGTATAACAAAGTCCCCTGATCGAGTATAACAGCCCCCTTGATCGAGTATAACAAAGCCCCTGATCAAATATAAAAAGTCCCAGATTGAGTATAAAAAGTCCCCTGATCGAGTATAACATAGACCTCTTTTCGAGTATAACAAAGTCCTGATCGAGTATAACAAAGCCTCTGATCGAGTATAACAAAGTCCCCTGATCGAGTATAAGAAAGTTCCCTGATCGAGTGTAAATAATGTCCCTGGATCGAGTATAATAAAGTCCCTCTTATCGAGTAAAACAAAGTCCCCTGGTCAAGTATAACAAAGGCCCTAATCGAGTATAACAAAGAACTCTCATTGAGTATAACAAAGTCCCTGAGCGAATAAAAAAAGGCCCTCGTCGAGCAAAAAGAGTCCCTGGTCGAGTATATAAATTAAAGTCCCATGATCGAGTAAAACAGTCCGACGGCGAGTATAACAAAACCCCTGATCGAGAGAAACAAAGTCCCTAGTCAAGTATAACAAAGGCCCCTAATCGAAAGTATATAAATAAAGACCTCTAATTGAGTATAACAAAGTCCCTGAGCGAATAAAAAAAGGCCCTTGGTCGAGCATAACAAAGTCCTGGTCGAGTATACTAAAGTCCCCTGATCGAGAGAAACAAAGTCCCCTGGTCGAGTATAAAAAGTCCCCTGATCGAGTATAACAAAGCCCCCATCGAGAAAAACAGTCCTGATTGAGAGAGTAACAGTAATTTGATCGAGTAAACAAAGTCCCTGGTCGAGGCAAAAACAAAGTCCCTGATCGAGTATATAACAAAGTCCCTGATCGAGTATAACAAAGTCCCTGATCGAATATAACAAAGGCCCTTGATCGAGTGTAACAAAGTCCCCTGATCGAGTATAACAAAGCCCCGGATCGATCATAACAAAGGCCCCTGGTCGAGCAGCAACAAAGTCCCCTGGTCGAGTATAACAGTCCCCTGATCGAGAGAAACAAAGTCCCTGGTCGAGTATAACAAAAGTCCCCTGATCGAGTATAACAAAGCCCCCTCATCGGGAAAACAAAGTCCCCCTGATTGAGTTTAACAGCACTTGATCGGGAGTGAAACAAAGTCCCTGGTCGAGTAAAACAAAGTCCCTCATCGAGTGGCGCAACAGCGCCCCTAATCGAGTATAACAAAAGTCCCCTGATCGAGTATAACAAAAGGTTCTGGTCGAGCATAACTAAGTCCCTGGTCGAGTATAACAAAGTCTCCTGATCGAGTAAAAACAAAGTCCCCTGGTCGAGTATAACAAAAGTCCAATGATCGAGTATAACAAAGCCTCCTGATCGAGAAAAACAAAGTCCCCTGACTGAGTATAACAAAGTCCCTGATCGAGTATAACAAAGTCCCTGGTCGAGTATAACAAAGTCCCTGATCGAGTATAACGAAGGCCCCTGGATCGAGTATATAACAAAGTCTCCTTGATCGAGTATAACAGTGCCCCTTGATCGAGTATAACAAAGCCCCCCCTGATCAAATATAAAAGTCCCCAGATTGAGTATAACAAAGTCCCTCATCGAGTATATAACAAATTCCCATGATCGAGCATAACAAAGGCACCCCTGGTCGAGCATAAAAAGTCCCCTTTAGTAGAGTATAACAAAGTCCCCGATCGAGTATATCGAAGTCCCCTGCTCGAGTATAACAGTCTCGATCGAGCATAAGAAAGTCCCCTGATCGAGTATAACAAAGTCACCTGATCGATTATACCAAAGTCCCTTGATCGAGTATAAATAAAAGCCCCTGCTCGGAGTATAAAATGGCCCCTAATCGAGTATAACAAAAGACTATTGAATGAGTATAACAATGGCCCCGATCGAGTATAAATAAAGGAACTGATCGAGTAAAGTCCTCTGTCGAGTATTACAAGGCCACTGCCGAGTATAACAAAACTCCCCTAGTCGAGTATAACAAACCCCTGATCGAGTGTGTAACGAAGGCCCCTGATCGAGTATAACAGTTCCCTGATCGAGTATAACAAAGCCCCCTTGATCGAGTAACACAAAGACCCCTGAATCAAATATATATAGTCCCTTGATCGAGTATAACAAAGTTCCTGATCGAGTATAATAAAGTCCTGATCGAGTATAACAAAGCCCCGGATCGAGTATATAAAAGGCCCCTGGTCGAGCATAACAAAGTCCCTGATCGAGTATAACAAAGGCCCCTGATCGAGTATAATAAAGTCCCCTGGTCGAGTAAAAACAAAGTCCCCTGGTCATATAACAAAGGCCCCTGATCGAGTATAACAGAATCCCCTATTCGAGAATAACAAAGCCCCCTCATCGAAAGTATAACAAGGACACCTGATCAAATATAAAAAGTCCCTGATCGAGTATGCTAACAAAGTCCCCTGATCGAGTATATCAAAGCCTCTGGTCGAGTATAGCAAAGACTCCTGGATCGAGTATAACAAAGTCCCCTGATCGAGTATAACAAAGTCCCCTGGTCCAGTATAACAAAAACCCCATGATCGAGTATAACAAAGTCCCTGTCGAGTATATACAAAGTCCCTAATGGAGTATAAAAAGTCCCCTTATCGAGTATAACAAAAGTCCCCTGATCGAGTATAACAGCCCCATGATCGATCATATAACAAAGTCCCTGATCGAGTATAACAAAGCTCCTGATCGAGTACAACAAAGTTCCCTGATCGAGTATAACAAAGTCCCCTGATCAAGTATAACAAAGCCCCTCATCGAGTATATAAATAAAGTCTCCTGATCGAGTATAAAAAGTCCCCGATCGAGTATATAACAAAGACCCCTAATGAAGTATAACAGCGTCCCCTGATCGAGTATAACAAAGTCCCCTGATCGAGTATAACAAAAAGACCCTGGTCGAATATAACAAAGTCCCTGGTCGAGCATAACAAAGTTCCTGATCGAGTAAAACAAAGTCCCCTGGTCGAGTACAACAAAGTCCCCTGATCGGGTATAACAAAGCCCCCTGCTCCAGTAAAACAAAGTACCCTGATTATATAACAAAGTCCTCTGATCGAGTATAACAAAGTCCCTCATCGAGCATAAGGCCTTTGTCGAGTATAACAAAGACCCTGAACGAGTAAGCATCAAAATCCCCAGATCGAGTATATAACAAAGTCCCCTGATCGAGTAAATCAAAGAACCGATCGAGCATAACAAAGGCCCTGGTCGAGCATAACAAAGTCCCTAGTCGAGTATACAAAGTCCCCTGATCGCGAGAAATGTCTCTGGTCGAGTATAACAGTCCCTGGTCGAGTAAATCAAAAGTCCCTCATCGAGTATAACAAAGTCCCGTGATCGAGTATAACAAAGTTCTAATTGAGTATAACAAAAGCCCAGGATCGAGCAGCATAACAAAGGCCCCTGGTCGAGTATAACAAAGTCCCCTAATCGAAAGTATAACAAAGTCCCCTTTATTTATATAAATAAAAGGCTTGGTCGAGCATAACAGTACCTTGGTCGAGTATATAACAAAGTCTCCAGATCGAATAGAAACAAAGTCCCCTGGTCGAGTATGGGCACAAAGTCCCCTGATCGAGTATAACAAAGCCCCTAATAGAGAAAAACAAAGTCCCCTGATTGAGTATAACAAAGTCCCTTGATCGAGTATAACAAAGTCCCTGATCGAGCATAACAAAGGCACCCTGGTCGAGTATAACAAAGCCCCTTGATCGAGTAATATGACAAAGACTCATGAACGAATATAACAAAGTCACCTGATTGAGTATAACAAAGTCCCCTGAATAAGTATAACAAAGGCCCCGATCGAGTATAACAGCGCACCTGACCGAGTATAACAAAGTCCCCGGTCGAGTATAACAAAAGTCCCCTGATTGAGTATAACAAAGTCCTCTGATCGAGTATAACAAAGTCCCCTGGTCGAGCAAAACAAAGCCCCTGGTCGAGTATAAAACGTCCCTGGTCGAGTATAACAAAGTCCCATGGACGACTATAGCAAAGTCCTATGATCGAGTATAACAAAGCCCTCATCGAGTATAACAAATTCCCCTAATCGAATATGGGCAAAGCCCCTCGTTTGAGAAAAAACAAAGTCCCCTGATCGAGTATAACAAAAGTCCCCTGGATCGAAGTATACCAAAAATGACCCATGGTCGAACATAACAAAGTCCCCTGGTCGAGCATAACAAAGTTCCCTGATCGAGTAAAACAAAACCCCTGGTCGAGTACAAATAATGTCCCTGATCGAGTATAACAGCCCCATGCTCCAGTACAACAAAGTACCCGGATTGAGTATAACAAAGTCCTCTGATCGAGTATAACAAAGTCCCTCATCGAGCATAAGGCCCTTGTCGAGTATAACAGCATCCTGAACGAGTGCTACATCAAAATCCCCTGATCGAGTATAACAAAGTCCCTTATCGAAGTAAAAACAAAGAACCGGATCGAGTATACCAAAGGCCCTGGTCGAGCATAACAAAGTCCCCTTAGTCGAGTATAACAAAGTCCCCTGATCGCGAGAAACAAAGTCCCCTGGTCGAGTATAACAAAAGTCCCCTGGTCAAGTAAATCAAAGTCCCTCATCGAGTATAACAAAGTCCCGTGATCGAGTATAACAAAGTCCCCTAATCGAGTATAACATAGCCCAGGATCGAGTATAACAAAGGCCCCGGTCGAGTATAACAAAGTCCCCTGATCGAGTATATAACAAAAGTCCCCTTTATCGAGTATAACAAAGGCTCCTGGTCGAGCATAACAGTACCCCTGGTCGAGTATATAACAAAGTCTCCAGATCGAGTAAAACAAAGTCCCCTGGTCGAGTATAATAAAGTCCCCTGATCGAGTATATAACAAAGCCCTAATAGAGAAAACAGTCCCTGATCGAGTATAACAAAAAACCGGATCGAGCATAACAAAGGCCCCTGGTCGAGCAAAACAAAGTCCCCTGGTCGAGTATAACAAAGTCAAAGTCCCCTGATCGCGAGAAACAAAGTCCCCTGGTCGAGTATAACAAAGTCCCCTGGTCAAGTAAATCAAAGTCCCCTCATCGAGTATAACAAAGTCCCGTGATCGAGTATAACAAAGTCCCCTAATCGAGTATAACAAAGCCCAGGATCGAGCATAACAAAGGCCCCTGGCCGAGTATAACAAAGTCCTCTGATCGAGTATAACAAATTCCCCTGGTCGAGCAAAACAAAGGCCCCTGGTCGAGTATAAAAACACTCCCCTGGTCGAGTATAACAAAGTCCCATGGACGACTATAACAAAGTCCCATGATCGAGTATAACAAAGCCCCTCATCGAGTATAACAAAGTCCCCTAATCGAATATAACAAAGCCCCCTGCTTGAGAAAAACAAAGTCCCCTGATTGAGTATAACAAAGTCCCCTGATCGAATATAACAAAGCCCCCTGCTCGAGTAAAACAAAGTCCCCTGATTGAGTATAACCAAGTCCTCTGAACAAGTATAACAAAGTCACCTGATCGAGTATAATAAAGTCCCCTGATCGAGTATAACAAAGAACCGGATCGAGCATAACAAAGGCCCCTGGTTGAGCATAACAAAGTCCCCTGGTCGAGTATAACAAAGTCCCCTGATCGAGAGAAACAAAGTCCCCTGGTCGAGTATAACAAAGTCCCCTGATCGAGTATAACAAAGTCCCCTCATCGAGAAAACAAAGTCCCCTGATTGAGTATAACAAAGTACTCTGATCGAGTAAAACAAAGTCCCCTGGTCGAGTAAAACAAAGTCTCCTCATCGAGTATAACAAAGTCCCGTGATCGAGACTAACAAAGTCCCCTAATCAAGTATAACAAAGGCTCCTCATCGAGTATAACAAAGTCCCCTGATCGAGTATAACAAAGCCCCGGATCGAGCATAACAAAGGCCCCTGGTCGAGCATAACAAAGTCCCCTGGTCGAGTATAACAAAGTCCCCTGATCGAGCATAAGGCCCCTTGTCGAGTATAACAAAGTCTCCTGGCCGAGTATAACAAAGTCCCCTGATCGATATAACAAAGTCCCCTAATCGAGTATAACAAAGGACCCTTATCGAGTATAACAAAGCCCCAATGATCGAGTATAACAAAGCCCCCTGATCAAATATAAAAGTCCCCTGAGCGAGTATATCAAAGCCCCCTTCTCGAGTATAACAAAGTCTCCTCATCGAGTATAACAAAGTTCCTTGATCGAGTATAACATAGTCCCCAAATCGAGTATATCAAAGGGCCCTGATCGAGTATAGCAAAGTACCCTGATCGAGTATAACAAACTCCCCTGATCATGTATACCAAAGTCCCCTGACCGAGTATAACAAAGTCACCTGATCTAGTATAACAAAGTCCCCTGCTCGAGTATAACAAAATCCCCTGATCGAGCATAAGAAACGCCCCCGATCGAGTATAACAAAGCCGCCTGGTCGAGTATAACAAAGTCCCCTGGGCAAGTAAAACAAAGTCCCCTGATCGAGTATAAAAAAAACCCCTCATCGAGTATTACAAAGGCCCCTCTTTGAGTATAACAAAGACCCCTGATCGAGTATAACAAAGTCCCATGAACAAATATAACAAAGTCACCTGATCGAGTATAACAAAGTCCCCTGGTCGAGTATACAAAGTCCCCTAATGGAGTATAACAAAGGCCCCTGATCGAGTATAACAAGGTCCCAAGATCGAGTATAACAAAAGCCCCTGATCGAGTATAACAAAGCCTCATTATCGAGAATAACAAAGTCCCCTGATCGAGTATAACAAAGCCCCCTGATCGAGTATAACAAAGCCCCATGATCGAGTATAAACAAGTCCCCTGATCAAGTATAACAAAGGCCACTCATCGAGTATAACAAAATCCCTGATCGAGTATAACAAAGTCCCCTGATCGAGTATAACAAACCCCGGAACGAGTATAACAAAGGCCCCTGGTCGAGTATAACAAAGTCCCCTGATCGAGTATAACAAAAAGACCGCTGGTCGAGCATAACAAAGTCCTCTGGTCGAGTATAAGAAAGTCCCCTGATCGAGTAAAACAAAGTTCCCTCTTCATAGTATAACAAAGTCCCCTAATCGACTATAACAAAGCCCCCTGCTCAGGTAAAACAAAGTCCCCTGATTGAGTATAACAAAATCCTCTGATGGAGTATAACAAAGACCCTGATCGAGCATAACAAAGGCCCCTTGTCGAGTATAACAAAGTCACCTGGTAGAGTATATCAAAGTCCCCTGATCGAGTATAACAAAGTCCCATGATCGAGTATAACAACGCCCCCCTGATCGAGTATATAACAAAAGGCTCCTTGGTCGAGCATAACAGCAATTCTGGTCGAGTATAACAAAAGTTCCAGATCAAGTAAAACAAAAGTCCCCTGGTCGGTATAACAAAGTCCCTGACGAGTATAACAAAGCCCCCTAATAGAGAAAACAAAGTCCCTGATTGAGTATAAATTAGATCGAGTATAACAAAGTCTCCTGATCGAGCATAAATAAAGGCAATTCTGGTCGAGTATAACAGCCCCCTGATCGAGGCATGACAAAGACCTATGAACGAATAGTAACAGTCACCTGATTGAGTATACGTCCCCTGAATGAGTATAACAAAGGCCCCCGATCGAGTATAACAAAGGCACCTGACCGAGTATAACAGTCCCTGGTCGAGTATAACAAAACTCCCCTGATCGAGAGTAACAAAGCCTCATGATCGAGTATTATAAAGTCCCTGATCAAGTATAACAAAGGCCACTCATATCGAGTATAACAAAATCCTGATCGAGTATAAATAAAGTCCCCTGATCGAGTATAACAAACCCCGAACGAGTATAACAAAGGACCCTGTTCGAGTATAACAAAGTCCTGATCGAGAGTATAACAAAAAGACCCCTGGTCGAGCGATACAACAAAGTCCTCCTGGCTGAGTATACAAAGTCCCCTGATCGAGTAAAACAAAGTCCCCTCTTCATAGTATAAACAAAGTCCCCTGATCGACTATAACAAAGCCCCCTGCTCAGGTAAAACAAAGTCCCCTAATTGAGTATAACAAAGTCCTCTGATCGAGGCATATAACAAAGACCCTGATCTAGCATAACAGCGCCCTTTGTCGAGTATAACAAAGTCACCTGGTAGAGTATATCAAAGTCCCCTTGATCGAGTATAACAAAGTCCCATGATCGAGACATAACAACGCCCCTGATCGAGAGTATAACAAAGAACCTTGATCAAATATAAAAAGTCCCTGATCGAGTATATCGTGCCTCCTGGTCGAGTATATAACAAAGTCTCCTCATCGAGTATAACAAAGTCCCCTGATCGAGCAACAAAGTCCCCTGATCGAGTATAACAAAGCCCCATGATCGTAGAAAGTATAACAGGGAAAGTCCCCTGCTCGAAGTACAACAAAGTCCCCTGATCGAGCATAAGTAAGTTTCCTGATCGAGTATAACAAAACCCCCATCGAAAGTATAACAAAGGCCCCTCATTGAGTATAACAAAGCCCCTGATCGAGTAAAAACAAAGTCCCATGAACGAGTATAATAAAGTCACATGATCGAGTATACCAAAATCCCCTTATTGAGTATAACAAAAGCCCCTGCTCGAGTATATAAAATGGCCCTCATCGAGTATATAACAAAGTCCCCTGAATGAGTATAGCAAAGGCCCCGATCGAGTATAACAAAGGCACCTGATAGAGTATAACAGTGTCCCCTGTTCGAAAGATAACAAAAGACCCTTGGTCGAACATATAACAAAGTCCCTGGTCGAGTATATAACAAGTTCCCTGATCGAGGCAAAACAAAGTCCCCTGGTCGAGTACAACAAAAGTCCCCTGATCGAGTATAACAAAGCCCCCTTCGAGTAAAACAAAGCACCCTGATTGAGTATAACAAAGTCCTCTGATCGAGTATAACAAAGTCCTCATCGAGCATAAGGCCCCTTTGTCGAGTATAACAAAGACCCTGAACGAGCATACATCAAAATCCCTGATCGAGTATAACAAAGTCCCTGATCGAGTAAAAACAAAGAACCGGATCGAGTATAGCAAAGGCCCCTCGGTCGAGCATAACAAAGTCCCTAGTCGAGTATAACAAAGTCCCCTGATCACGAGAAACAAAGTCCCTGGTCGAGTATAACAAAGTCCTTGGTCGAGTAAATCAAAGTCCCTCATCGAGTATAACAAACCCGTGATCGAGTATAACAAAGTCCCTAATTGAGTATAACAAAGCCCAGGATCGAGCATAACAAAGGCCCCTGGTCGAGCATAACAAAGTCCCCTGGTCGAGTATAACAAAGTCCCCATGTCAACAGAAACAAAGTCCCCTGGTCGAGTAACAAAGTCCCCTGATCGAGTATAACAAAGTCCCCTGATCGAGTATGCTAACAAAGTCCCCTTATCGAGTATAACAAAACGCTCCTGGTCGAGCATAAATAAAGTACTTATTGAGTATAACAAAGTCTCCAGATCGAGTAAAACAAAGTCCCCTCGTCGAGTATAACAAAGTCCCTGATCGAGTATAACAAAGCCCCCTAATAGAGAAAAAACAAAGTCCCCTGATTGAGTATAACAAACTCCTTGACGAGTATAACAAAGTCCCCTGATCGAGCATAACAAAGGCAATTCTGGTCGAGTATAACAAAGCCCCTGATCGAAGTTTGACAAAGACCCATGAACGAATATAACAAAAGTCACCTGATTGAGTATAACAAAGTCCCCTGAATGAGTATAACAAAGGCCCCCGATCGAGTATAATAAAGGCACCTGACCGATATAACAAAGTCCCCTGGTCGAGTATAAACAAAGTCCCCTGATTGAGTATAACAGTCCTCTGATCGAGTATAAATAAAGTCCCCTGGTCGAGTTAAAAACAAATGCCCATGGTCGAAGTATAAAAACGTCCCCTGGTCGAGTATAACAAAGTCCCATGGACGACTATAACAAAGTCCCATGATCGAGTATAACAAAGCCCCCTCATCGAGTATAACAAAAGTTTCCGATCGAATATAACAAAGCCCCCCTGCTTGAGAAAAACAAGTCCCCTGATTGAGTATAACAAAAGTCCCCTGATCGAATATAACAAAGCCCCTGCCTCGAAAGAAAACAAAGTCCCTGATTGAGTATAACAATGTCCTCTGAACATAACAAAGTCACCTGATCGAGTATAATAAAGTCCCTGATCGAGTATAACAAAGAACCGGATCGAGCATAACAAAGGCCCCTGGTCGAGCATAACAAAGTCCCCTGGTCGAGTATAACAAAGTCCCCTGATCGAGAAACAAAGTCCCCTGGTCGAGCATAACAAAGTCCCCTGATCGAGTTAGGCTTTTCAACAGTCCTCATCGAGAAAATCCCTGATCTGACTATAACAAAGCCCCTGCTTGGTAAAACAAAGTCCCTGATTGAGTATAACAAAGTCCTCTGATCGAGTATAACTAAGACCCTGATCTAGCATAACAAAGGCCCTTTGTCGAGTATAACAAAGTCACCTGGTAGAGTATATCAAAGTCCCCTGATCGAGTATAACAAAGTCCCCTGGTCGGTATAACAACGTCCCTGGTCGAGTATAACAACGTCCCCTGGTCGAGTATAACAAAGTCCCTGGACGAGTATAACAAAGTCCCCTGATCAGTAAACAAAGCCTCCCCATCGAGTATAACAAAGGCGGGTCATTGAGTATAACAGAGCTCCATGATTGAGTATAACAAAGTCCCCTGAACGGTATAACAAAGGCCCTGATCGAGTATAACAAGGCACCTGACCGAGTATAACAAGTCCCTGGTCGAGTATAACAAAGTCCCCTGATTGAGTATAACAAAGTCCTCTGATCGAGTATAACAAAGTCCTGGTCGAGCAAAACAAAGGCCCTGGTCGAGTATACAAAGTCCATGGACGACTATAAAAAAGTCCCATGATCTAGTATAACAAAGCCCCTCATCGAGTATAACAATGTTTCTGATCGAATATATCAAAGCCCCTGGCAGGAAAACAAAAGTCCCTGATTGAGTATAACAAAGTCCCTGATCGAATATAACAAGCCCCTGCTCGAGTAAAACAAAGTCCCTGATTGAGTATAACAAAGTCCTCTGAACAAGTATAACAAAGTCACCTGATCGAGTATAATAAAGTCCCTGATCGAGTATAACCAAGAACCGGATCGAGTATAACAAAGGCCCCTGGTCGAGAATAACAAAGTCCCTGGTCGAGTATAACAAAGTCCTGATCGAGAGAAACAAAGTCCCTGGTCGAGTATAACAAAGTCCCTGATCGAGTAACAAAGTTCCCTCATCGAGAAAACAAAGTCCCTGATTGGTATAACAAAGTACTCTGATCGGTAAAAACAAAGTCTGGTCGAGTAAAACAAAGTCCTCATCGAGTATAACAAAGTCCCGTGATCGAGACTAACAAAGTCCCCTAATCAAGTATAACAAAGGCTCAGTCGAGTATAACAAAGTCCTGATCGGTATAACAAAGCCCCGGATCGAGCATAACAAAGGCCCTGGTCGAGCATAACAAAGTCCCCTGATCGAGTATAACAAGCCCCATGATCGAGTATAACAAAGTCCTGCTCGAGTACAACAAATTCCTGTTAGAGCATAAGTAAATCTCTGATCGAGTATAACAAAACCACCTCATCGAGTATAACAAAGGCCCTCATTGAGTATAACAAAGCCCCTGATCGGTAAAACAAAGTCCCATGAACGAGTATAACAAAGTCACATGATCGATTATACCAAAATCCCCTTATTGAGTATAACAAAAGACCCTGCTCGGTGAAAATGGCCTCATCGAGGTATAACAAAGTCCCTGAATGAGTATAACAAAGGCCCCTGATCGAGTATAACAAGGCACCTGATAGAGTATAACAAAGTCCCTGGTCGAGTATAACGAAGTCTCCCGATCGAGTAAAAAATTCCCTGGTCGAGTAAAACAAAGGCCCTGATCGATTATAACAAAGGCCCTAATCGAGTAAAACAAAGTCCCCTGATCGAGGTATGACTAAAGTCCTGATAACAGCGTTTGTGTCGAGATAAAACGTCCCTGGTCGAGTATAACAAAGTCTTTGACGAGTATAACAAAGTCCTGCCGATCGAGTATAACAAAGCCCTCTCATCGAGTATAACAAAGTCCCCGAACGAGTGGCCAGCAACAAGTCCCCTGACTGAGTATAACAAAGTCCCTGATCGAGGAGTAACAAAGCCACGGATCGAGTAAAAACAGCGTCTCTGGTCGAGTATAACAAAGTCCCTGATTGAGAGCAATAAAAGGCCCTGGTTGGAGCATAACAAAGTCTCCTGGTCGAGAGCAACAGTCCCTTGATCGAGTAAACAATCTCTTCTGCCGAGTATAACAAAGTCTCGGATCGAGGGTACAAAGCCCCTTGATCGAGGAAACAAATTCTAAATTATATAACAAAAATCTCTGATTGAGGAGTAACAAGTCCCTGATCGAGCATAACACAGGTCTTGCTCGAGTATAACAAAAGTCCGCTGGCTGAGAGCAACAATGTGTCCCTGATCGAGTGTAACGAAGGCCCTGATCGAGAATAACAAAGTCCCCTGTTCGAGAGCAACAAAGCCCCCTTTGATCGAGTAACACAAAGACCCTTGATCAAATATAAATAGTCCTTGATCGAGTATAACAAAGCCCCCTCATCGAGAATAAAGTCTCTCATCGAGTATAACAAAGTCCTGATCGAGTATAACAAAGCCCGATCGAGTATAAATATAGGCCCATGGTCGATATAACAAAGTCCTCGAGTATAACAAGTTTCTGATCATATAACAAAGCCCTGATTGAGTATAACAAAGTCCCTTGAACGAGTATAAAAAAGCGCCTGTCGAGTATAACAAAGTCCCTGATCGAAAGTATAACAAAGCCCCTTGATCGAGTAAATACAAAGACCCCCTGATCAAATATAAATAGTCCCTTGATCAGAGTATACAAAGTTCCCTGATCGATAGTAATGTCAACAAAGCCCTTATCGAAACAAAGTCCCCAGATTGAATATACACAAAGTACTTTGATCATATAACAAAGTCCCCTAACGAGCATAACAAAGGTCCCTTGGTCGAGTATAACAACGTCCCCTGTCGAGAAATAACAAAGTCCCTGGTCGAGTATAACAACGTCCCCTGGTCGAGTATAACAACGTCCCTGGCTGAGTATAACAAAGTCCACTGGACGAGTATAACAAAAGTCCCTGGATCGAGTAAACAAAGCCTCCTATCGAGTATAACAAAGGTGGGGTCAGTTGAGTATAACAGAGCCCCAAGATTGAGTATAACAAAGTCTCAACGAGTATAACAAAGTCACCTGATTGAGTATTCAAAGTCCCCTGATCGAGTATAACAAAGTTCCCTGAACGAGTAAAACAAAGGCCCTTTATCATATAACAAAGTCTCCTGGTCGAGTATAACAAAGTCCCCTGATCGAGTATAAATAAAGTCCCCTGATTGAGTATAACAAAGACCTCAATGGAGCAGCTAATAGGGCCCTATCGAGTATATGTTCCTGATCGAGTATAAAAACACCCCTTGGTCGAGCATACAAAGTCCCCTGGTCGAGTGTGGCCGAAAGTCCCCTGATGGAGTAAAACAAAGTCCCCTGGTCGAGGGCAATAAAGTCCTGATCGAGTAGCAATAAAGTCTCCCTGCCCGAGTAAAAGAAAGTCCCCTGACGTTGAGTATAACAAAGTCTCGATCGGGAGTATAGCAAAGTCCCCTGATCGAGCATATAACAAAGGCCCTTGTCGAGTATAACAGAGTCCCCTGGTCGAGAGAGTAACAAAGTCTCCCCATCGAGTATAACAAAGTCCGCTGATCGAGTATAACAAAGTGTCTCTGGTCAAGTATACAAAGCCCCTGATCAGGTATAACAAAGACCCTGTTCAGATATAAAAAAGTCCTCAGATCGAGTATATCAAAGTCTCATTGAGAAATGTCTCCTTACTGAGTATAACAAAGTCTTTGATTGAGTATAACAAAGTCCCTTGTCAGAGTATAACAAAGTCCTGACTGAGCATAAGAAAGTCCTGATCGAGTATAACAAAGCCGCCTGGTCGAGTATAACAAAGTCCCCTAGACGAAAGTATAACCAAAGTTCCTCATCGAGTATAACAAAACCCCATCATCGAGTACAAATAAAGGCCCTCATTGAGTATAACAAAGTTTCTGGATCGAGTATAAACAAGTCCCATGAACGAGTATAACAAAGTCACCTGATCATACCAAACTCCCCTGATCGAGAATAACAAAGTCTCTTGTCGAAAGTATAAAATTGGGTCTGACCGAGTATAACAAAGTCCCTGATCGAGTGTAACAAAGTTCCGATCACATATACAAAGGCCCCTATCGAGCATAACAAAGTCCCCCTGGTCGACTATAACAAAGTCCCCTATGTCAACAGAAACAAAGTCCCCTGGTTTGAGTATAACAAAGTCCTCTGATCGAGTATAACAAAGTTCTGATTGAGTATAACAAAGTCCCATATCGAGTATAACAAAGTCCTGATCGAGTATATAAATAAAGACTTATCAGAGAGTATAACAAAGCCCCTGATCGAGGCGCGACAAAGTCCCATGAACGAATAACAAAGTCACCTGATCGAGTATAACAAAGTCTCTGAATGAGTATAACAAAGCTCCCTGATCGAGTATAACAAAGGCACCTGACTGAGTATAACAAAATCCTGGCGAGTATAACAAAGTCCCCTGATCGAGTAAGACAAAGTCCCCAGGTCGAGTATGCAACAAATTCCCCTGATTGAGTATAATAAAGTCCCTGATCGAGCATAACAAAGTCTCCTGGTCGAGTATAACAAAGGCCCCAGGTCAAAGTATAAAACGTCCCCTGATCGAGCATAAATAAAGGCAATCTTGGTCGAGTATACCAAAGTCCGATGGTAGAGTGTAAATAAAGTCCCCTGATTGAGTATAACGAAGGCTACTGATCGTGTATACTGTGTCACCTGATCAAGTATAACAAAGCCCCTGATCGAGTATAACAGCACCCCTGATCAAATATATAAAAGTCCTCAACCAGTAAGTCCCCCATCTAGTATAAATAAATTCCTCATGATCGAAAGCATAACAAAGGCACCCTGGTAGAGTATAATAAAGTCCCCTGGTCGAGTATAACAAAGTCCCTGATCGAGTATAACAAAGACCCTGATCGAGTATAACAAAGTCCCTGATCGGAGTATAACAAAGTCCCTGAGCGAATAAAAGGCCCCTCGTCGAGCATAAGAAAGTCCCCTGGTCGAGTATAACAAAGTCCCCTGATCGAGTAAAACAAAGTCCGAAGGCGAGTATAACAAAGTCCCCTGATCGAGAGAAACAAAGTCACCTGATCGAGTAAAACAAAGTCCCTTAGTCAAGTATAACAAAGGCCACTAATCGAGTATAACAAAGACCTCTGATTGAGTATAACAAAGTCCCTGAGCGAGTAAAACAAAGTCCCCTGGTCGAGTATAACAAATTCCTGATCGAGAGAAACAAAGTCCCCTGGTCGAGTATAACAAAGTCCCCTGATCGAGTATAGCCCCCTCATCGAGAAAACAAAGTCCCCTGATTGAGTATAACAAAGTACTCTTGATCGAGGTAAACAAAGTCCCCTGGTTGAGAAAACACAGTCCCCTGATCCAGTATAACAAAGTCCCCTGATTGAGTATAACAAAGTCCCCTGACCGAGTATAACAAGGTCCCTGATCGAGAATAACAAAGGCACCTGACCGGGTACAAAATCCCCTGGTCGAGTATAACAAAGTCCCTGATCGAGTAAGACAAACCCAGGTCGAGTATAACAAATTCCCTGATTGAGTATAACAAAGTCCCTGATCGAGTATAACAAAGTCCCCTGGTCGAGCATAACAAAGGCACTCCTGGTCGAGTATAAAAGTATAACAAAGTCCCTGATCGAGTATATAACAAAGTCCCCAGATTGAGTATAACAAAGTCTCCCATCGAGTATAACAAACTGCGATCGAAAGCATAACAAAGGCACCCTGGTCGAGCATAACAAAGTCCCTGGTCGAGTACAACAAAGTCCCCTGATCGAGTATAACAACGACCTCTGGATCGAGTATAACAAAGTCCCCTGATCGAGCATAATAAAGTCAACTGATCGGTATAAAACAAAGGCACCCGGGCCGAGTATAACAATGTCCCCTGTCGAGTATAACAAAAGTCCTCCCCTGATCGAGTAAAACAAAGTCCCCTGGTTGAGTATAACAAAGTCCCTAATCGAGTATAACAAAAGTCTCTCGATCGAGCATACCAAAGCGCCCCTGGTCGAGCATAACAAAGTCCCCTGATCGAGCATAAGGCCCTTGTCGCAAAGTATAACAAAGTCTCCTGGTCGAGTAGTATAACAAAGTCCCTGATCGATATAACAACGTCCCCTGATCGAGTATAACAAAAGGCCCCTGATCGGTATATAACAAAGCCCCAATGACGTGAAAAGTATGTACAAAGACCCCTAATCAAATATAAAAGTCTTCCTGTGAGTTATCAAAGCCCCTTGTCGAGTATAACAAAGTCTCCTCATCGAGTATGCTAACAAAGTTTCCTTGATCGAGTATAACAAAGTCCCCAAATCGAGTATATCAAAGGCCCCTGATCGAGTATAGCAAAGTACCCTGATCGAAAGTATAACAAACTCCCTGATCATGTATATACCAAAGTCCCCTAACCGAGTATAACAGTTACCTGATCGAGTATAACAAAGTCCCCTGCTCGAGTATAACAAAGTCCCTGATCGGTAGCATAAGAAAAAGCCCCTGATCGAAAGTATAACAATGCCGCCTGGTCGTAGTATAACAAAGTCCCTGGGTATGAGAGTAAAACAAAGTCCTGATCGAGTATAAAAAACCCCTCATCGAGTATTACAAAAGGCCCTCTTTGAGTATAACAACGACCCTGATCGAGTATAACAAAGTCCTATGAACTAATATAACAAAAGTCACCTGATCGAGTATACCAAAGTCCCTAATCGATTATAACAAAAGCTCCTGCTTGAGTATCAAAATGGCCCTCATCGAGTATAACAAAAGTCCCCAAAATGAGTATAACAAAGGCCCCCGATCGAGTATAAATAAAGGCACCTGACCGAGTATAACAAAGTCCCCTGGTCGAGTACAACAAAGTCCCTGATTGAGTATAACAAAGTCCTCTGATCGAGTATAACAAAGTCCCTCGTCGAGTATAACAAAAGTCCTCTGAATGAGTATAACAAAGGTCCCCGATCGAGTATAACAAAGGCCACCTGACCGAGTATATAACAAAAAATCCCCTGGTCGAGTATGTAACAAAGTCCCCTGATCGAGTGTAAGACAAAGTCCTCAGGTCGAAAGTATGTAAATTGCAAATTCCCTGATTTTTGGAGTATAACAAAGTCCTCTGGATCGAGTATAACAAAGTCCCCTGGTCGAGCATAACAAAGGCACCCCGGTCGAGTATAACAAAGTCCGATGGTAGAGTATAACAAAGTCCTGATCGATATAACGAAGGCCACTGATCGGGCAGATAACAAAGTCACCTGGATCAAGTATAACAAAGCCCTTTTGATCGAGTATAACAAAGACCCCTGATCAAATATAAAAGTCCCCTGATTCAGTATAACAAAGTCCCTCATCGAAGTATAACAAATTCCATTATCGAAAGCACATAACAAAGGCACCCTGGTAGAGTACAACAAAGTCCCCTGGTCGAGTATAGCAAAGTCCCCTGATCGAATAAGACAAAACGTTCCCTGGTCGAGTATAACTAAGTCCCCTAATCGAGTATAACAAAGGCCCCTGATCGAGTATAACAAAGTCCCCTGATCGAGTGTAACGAAGCCCCGGATCAAGCATAACAAAGGCCCCTGGTCGAGCATAACAAAGTCCCCTGGTCGACTATAACAAAGTCCCCATGTCAACAGAAACAAAGTCCCCTGGTCGAGTATAACAAAGTCCCCTGATCGAGTATAACAAAGTCCCTGATCGAGTATAACAAAGTCCCCTTATCGAGTATAACAAAAAGGCTCCTGGTCGAGCATAACAAAGTCCCCTGGTCGAGTATAACAAAGTCTCCTGATCGAGTAAAACAAAGTCCCCTGATAGAGAAAAATAAAGTCCCCTGATTGAGTATAACAAAGTCCCTTGATCGAGTATAACAAAGTCCCCTGATCAAGCATAACAAAGGCACCCTGGTCGAGTATAACAAAGCCCCCTGATCGAGTATGACAAAGTCCCATGAACGAATATAACACAGTCACCTGATCGAGTATAACAAAGTCCTCTGAATGAGTATAACAAAGGTCCCCGATCGAGTATAACAAAGGCACTTGACCGAGTATAACAAAATCCCCTGGTCGAGTATTACAAAGTCCCCTGATCGAGTAAGAGAAAGTCCCCAGGTCGAGTATAACAAATTCCCCTGATTGAGTATAACAAAGTCCTCTCATCGAGTATAACAAAGTCCCCTGGTCGAGCATAACAAAGGCACCCTGGTCGAGTATAACAAAGTCCGATGGTAGAGTATAACAAAGTCCCCTGATCGAGTATAACGAAGGCCACTGATCGTGTATAACAAAGTCACCTGATCAAGTATAACAAAGCCCCCTTGATCGAGTATAACAAAGACCCCTGATCAAATATAAAAAGTCCCCTGATTCAGTATAACAAAGTCCCCTCATCGAGTATAACAAATTCCCATGATCGAGCATAACAAAGGCACCCTGGTAGAGTATAATAAAGTCCCCTGGTCGAGTATAACAAAGTCCCCTGATCGAGTATAACAAAGACCTCTGATCGAGTATAACAAAGTCCCCTGATCGAGTATAACAAAGTCCCCTGAGCGAATAAAAAAAGGCCTCTCGTCGAGCATAAGAAAGTCCCCTGGTCGAGTATACCAAAGTCCCCTGATCGAGTAAAACAAAGTCCGAAGGCGAGTATAACAAAGTCCCCTGATCGAGAGAAACAAAGTCCCCTAGTCAAGTATAACAAAGGCCACTAATCGAGTATAACAAAGACCTCTGATTGAGTATAACAAAGTCCCCTGAGCGAATAAAAAAAAGGCCCCTGTTCGAGCATAACAAAGTCCCCTGTTCGAGTATACCAAAGTCCCCTAATCGAGTAAAACGAAGTCCCATGGTCGAGTATAACAAAGTCCCCTGATCGAGAGAAACAAAGTCCCCTGGTCGAGTATAACGAAGTCCCCTGATCGAGTATAAAGCCCCCTCATCGAGAAAAACAAAGTCCCCTGATTGAGTATAACAAAGTACTCTGATCGAGTAAAACAAAGTCCCCTGGTCGAGTAAAACACAGTCCTCTGATCCAGTATAACAAATTCCCCTATTTGAGTATAACAAAGTCCCCTGACCGAGTATAACAAAGGCCCCTGATCGAGTATAACAAAGTCCCCTGATCGAGTATAACTGAGCCCCGGATCGAGCATAACAAAGGCCCCTGGTCGAGCATAACAAAGTCCCCTGGTCGAGTATAACAAACTCCCCTAATCGAGAGAAACAAAGTCCCCAGGTTGCACATAACAAAGTCCCCTGATCGAGTATAACAAAGTTCCCTGATCGAGTATAACAAAGTCCCCTGACAGAGTATAACAAAGTCCCCAGATTGAGTATAACAAAGTCTCCTCATCGAGTATAACAAAGGCACCCTGGTCGAGCATAACAAAGTCCCCTGGTCGAGTACAACAAAGTCCCCTGATCGAGTATAACAACGACCTCTGATCGAGTATAACAAAGTCCCCTGATCGAGTATAACAAAGTCAACTGATCGAGCATAACAAAGGCACCCGGGTCGAGTATAACAAAGTCCCCTGGTCGAGTATAACAAAGTCCCCTCATCGAGTAAAACAAAGTCCCCTGGTCGAGTATAACAAAGTCCCCTAATCGAGTATACTAAAGCCCCGGATCGAGTATAACAAAGGTCTCCTGGTCGAGTATAACAAAGTCCCTGGTCGAGAGGCAATAAAAGTCCCCTGATCGAGCATAAGGCCCTTTGGTCGAGTATAACAAAGTCTCCTGGTCGAGTATAACAAAGTCCCTGATCGATATAACAACGTCCCCTGATCGAGTATAACAAAGGCCCCTGATCGAGTATAACAAAGCCCCAATGATCGAGTATAACAAAGACCCCTCATCAAATATAAAAAGTCCCCTGACCGAGTTATCAAATCCCCCTTGTCGAGTATAACAACGTCTCCTCATCGAGTATAACAAAGTTCCTTGATCGAGTATAACAAAGTCCCCAAATCGAGTATATCAAAGGCCCCTGATCGAGTATTGCAAAGTACCCTGATCGAGTATAACAAACTCCCCTGATCATGTATACCAAAGTCCCCTGACCGAGTAAACAAAGTCACCTGATCGAGTATAACAAAGTCCCCTGCTCGATTATAACAAAGTCCCCTGATCGAGCAGAAGAAACGCCCCTGATCGAGCATAACAAAGCCGCCTGGTCGAGTATAACAAAGTCCCCTGGGCGAGTAAAACAAAGTCCCCTGATCGAGTATAAAAAAAAACCCTCATCGAGTATTACAAAGGCCCCTCTTTGAGTATAATAACGACCCCTGATCGAGTATAACAAAAGTCCCATGAACGAATATAACAAAGTCACCTGATCGAGTATACCTCAAAGTCCCCTTCGGACGATTATGCAACAAAAGCTCCTGCTTGAGTATCAAAATGGCCCCTCATCGAGTATGCAACAAAGTCCCTTAAATGAGTATAACAAAGGCCCCGATCGAATATAACAAAGGCACCCGACCGAGCAACAAAGTCCCCGGGCGAGTACAACAAAGTCCTGATTGAGTATAACAAAGTCCTCTGATCGAGTATAACAAAGTCCCTCGTCGAGCATGCGCAACAGTACACTGATCGAGTATAACAAAGCCCCTCATCGAAGTATGACAAAGGCCTCTGATCGAGTATAACAAAGCCCCCTGATCGAGTATACAAAAGTCCTCTGAACGAGTATAACAAAGTCACCTGATCGAGTATAACAAAGTCCTCTGGAACGAGTATAACAAAAAGTACCCGGGATTGAGTATGCGTACCGAAGTCCCCTGATCGAGTATAACAAAGGCCTCTGTTCGAGTATAACAAAGTCCCTGAACGATTATATAACAAAGTCCCCTGATCGAGTATAACAAAGTCCCTGATCGAGTATGCGCAACAAAGCCCCGGATCGTGGTATATATAAACAAAGGCCCTGGTCGAGCATAACAGTGTCCCCTGGTCGATTATAACAAAGTCCCTGATCGAGTAAAACAAAGTCCCCTGGTCGAGTATAACAAAGTCCCCTGATCGAATATAACCAAGCCCCCTTGCTCGAGTAAAACAAAGTCCCTGATTGAGTATAACAAAGTCCTCTGAACAAGTATAACAAAGTCACCTGATCGAGTATACAAAAGTCCTTGATCGAGTATAACAAAGGCCCCTGATCGAGTATAACAAAGACACTGAACGAGTACATCAAAAATCCCTGATCGAGTATAACAAAGTCCCTGATCGAGTATAACAAAGAACCGATCGAGCATAACAAAGCGCCCCTGGTCAAGCATAACAAAGTCCCCTTGTCGAGTATAACAAAAGTCCCTGACGAGAGAAACAAACTCCTGGTCGAGTATAACAAAGTCCCTGGTCAAGTAAATCAAAGTCCTCATCGAGTATAACAAAGTTCACGTGATCGAGTATAACAAAGTCCCTAATCGAGTATAACAAAGCCCCGATCGAGCATAACAAAGGCCCCTGGTCGAGCATAACAAAGTCCCTCGTCGAGTATGCTAACAAAGTCCCATGTCAACAGAAACAAAGTCCCCTGGTCGAGTATACCGAAAGTCCCCTGATCGATTATAACAAAGTCCCCTGATCGAGTATAACAAAGTCCCCTTATCGAGTATAACAAAAAGGCTCCAGGTCGAAGCATAACAAAGTCCCCTGGTCGAGTATATAACAAAAGTTCCGATCAGAGTAAAACAAAGTCCCCTGGTCGAGTATAACAAAGACCCCTGATCGAGTATAACAAAGCTCCCCTGATAGAGAAAACAAAGTCCCCTGATTGGAGTATAACAAAGCTTCACTTGATCGAGTATAACAAAGTCCCCTGGTCGAGCATAACAAAGTCCCCATCGAGTATAACAAAGCCCCCTGATCGAGTATGACAAAGACCCATGAACGAAGATAACAAAAGTCACCTGATCGAGTAAAACAAAGTCCCCTGAATGAGTATAACAAAGGCCCCGATCGAGTATAACAAAGGCACCCAACCGAGTATAACAAAGTCCCTGGTCGAGTATAAATGTCCCCTGATCGAGAGAAACAAAGTCCCCTGGTTGCATACATAACAAAGTCCCCTGATCGATATAACAACGTCCCCGATCGAGTATAACAAAGCGCCCCTGATCGAGTATAACAAAGCCTCCAATGATCGAGTATAACAAAGACCCTCATCAAATATAAAAGTCTCCTGATCG
Organism: Homarus americanus; assembly: GCF_018991925.1. Classification (NCBI taxonomy): domain Eukaryota; kingdom Metazoa; phylum Arthropoda; class Malacostraca; order Decapoda; family Nephropidae; genus Homarus; species Homarus americanus. Next base: position 24,237 of record NW_024717231.1, on the reverse strand, counting down.
AGTTATCAAAGCCCCTTGTCGAAAAGTATATAACAAAGTCTCCCTATCGAGTATGCTAACAAAGTTCCTTGATCGAGTATAACAAAGTCCCCAAATCGAGTATATCAAAGGCCCCTGATCGAGTATAGCAAAGTACCTCTTCGATCGAGTATAACAAACTCCCCTGATCATGTATATCAAAGTCCCTAACCGAGTATAACAAAAGTCACCTGATCGAGTATGTAACAAAGTCCCCTGCTCGAGTATAACAAAGTCCCCTGATCAAGCATAAGAAAGCCCCTGATCGAGTATAACAAAGCCGCCTGGTCGAGTATAACAAAGTCCCTGGGCGAGTAAAACAAAGTCCCCTGATCGAGTATAAAACCCTCATCGAAGTATTACAAAGGCCCCTCTTTGAGTATATAAATAACGACCCCTGATCGAGTATATAACAAAGTCCCATGAACGAATATAACAAAAGTCACCTGATCGAGTATACCAAAAGTCCCCTGATCGATTATAACAAAAGCTCCTGCTTGAGTATCAAAAATGGCCCCTCATCGAGTATAACAAAAGTCCCCTAAAATGAGTATAACAAAGGCCCCCTAATCGAGTATATAACAACAAAAGGCACCTGACCGAGTATAACAAAGTCCCCTGGTCGAGTACAACAAAGTCCCCTGATTGAGTATATAACAAAAGTCCTCTGATCGAGTATAACAAAAGTCCCTCGTCGGTACAACAGCCACTGATCGAAATATAACAAAGCCCCTCATCGAAGTATGACAAAAGGCCTCTGATCGGTATAACAAAAGCCCCTGATCGAGTATGTAACAAAAGTCCTCTCGAACGAGTATGCAACAAAGTCACCTGATCATATAACAAAGTCCTCTGAACGAGTATAACAAAGTCACCTGATTGAGTATACCGAAGTCCCTGATCGAGTATAACAAAGGCCTCTGTTCGAGTATAACAAAGTCCCTGAACGATTATAACAAAGTCCCCTGATCGAGTATACCGACGATAACGATATACTGATTTAGTCCCGGCTCATATAACAAAGTCCCCTGGTCGATTATAACAAAGTCCCCTGCTCGAGTAAAACAAAGTCCCTTGGTCGAGTATAACAAAGTCCCCTGATCGAATATAACCAAGCCCCTTGCTCGAGTAAAACAAAGTCCCCTGATTGAGTATAACAAAGTCCTCTGAACAAGTATAACAAAGTCACCTGATCGAGTATACCAAAGTCCCTTGATCGAGTATAACAAAGGCCCCTGAACGATTACAACAAAGTCCCCTGATCGAGTATAACAAAGTCCCTTGATCGAGTATAACACAGAACCGGATTGAGCATAACAAAGGCCCCTGGTCGAGCATAACAAAGTCCCCTGGTCGTGTATAACAAACTCCCCTGATGGAGAGAAACAAAGTCCCCTGGTCGAGTATAACAAAGTCCCCTGGTCAAGTAAATCAAAGTCCCCTCATCGAGTATAACAAAGCCCCGGATCGAGCATAACAAAGGCCCCTGGTCGAGCATAGCAAAGTCCCCTGGTCGAGTATAACAGAGTCCCCATGTCAACAGAAACAAAGTCCCCTGGTCGAGTATAACAAAGTCCCATAATCGAGTATAACAAAGTCCCCTGATCGAGTATAACAAATTCCCCTTATCGAGTATAACAAAAAGGCTCCTGGTCGAGCATAACAAAGTCCCCTGGTCGCGAATAACAAAGTCTTCTGATCGAGTAAAACAAAGTCCCCTGGTCGAGTATAACAAAGACCCCTGATCAAGTATAACAAAGCCCCCTGATAGAGAAAAACAAAGTCCCCTGATTGAGTATAACAAAGTCCCTTGATCGAGTATAACAAAGTCCCCTGATCGAGCATAACAAACGCACCCTGGTCGAGTATAACAAAGCCCCCTGATCGAGTATGACAAAGACCCATGAACGAATATAACAAAGTCACCTGATCGAGTATAACAAAGTCCCCTGAATGAGTATAACGAAGGCCTCCGATCGAGTATAACAAAGGCACCTGACCGAGTATAACAAGTCTGGTCGAGTAAACAAAAGTCCCTGGTCGAGAAAAACAAAAGTCCCCTGACCCGAGTATAATATATAGTCTCTGATCGAGTATAACAAAGTCCCTGGTCGAGCATAACAAAGTCCCCTGATAGCTAACCATCCCATGATCTAGTATAACAAAGCCCCCTCATCGAGTATAACAAAGTCCCCTGATCGAATATAACAAAGCCCCCTGCTCGAGTAAAACTAAGTCCCCTAATTGAGTATAACAAAGTCCCCTGATCGAATATAACAAAGCCCCCTACTCGAGTAAAACAAATTCCCCTGATTGAGTATAACAAAGTCCTCTGAACAAGTATAACAAAGTCACATCATCGAGTATACCAAAGTCCCTTGATCGAGTATAACAAAGGCCCCTCATCGAGTATAACAAAGACCCTGAACGAGTACAACAAAGTCCCCGGGTCGAGTATAATAAAAGTCCCCTGATCGAGAGAAACAAAGTCCCCTGGTCGAGTATAACAAAGTCCCCTGATCGAGTATAACAAAGCCCCCTCATTGGGAAAAACAAAGTCCCCTGATTGAGTATAACAAAGTACTCTGATCGAGTAATACAAAGTACCCTGGTCGAGTAAAACAAAGTCCCCTCATCGAGTATAACAAAGTCCCATGATCGAGTATAACAAAGTCCCCTAATCGAGTATAACAAAGGCCGCTAATCGAGTATAACAAAGTCCCCTGATCGAGTATAACAAAGCCCCGGATCGAGCATAACAAAGGCCCCTGGTCGAGCATAACAAATTCCCCTGGTCGAGTATAACAAAGTCTCCATGTCAACAGAAACAAAGTCCCCTGGACGAATATAACCAAAGTCCCCTGATCGAGTATAACAAAGTCCCCTGATCGAGTATAACAAAGTCCCCTTATCGAGTATAACAAAAAGGCTCCTCGTCGAGCATAACAAAGTCCCCTGGTCGAGTAAAACAAAGTCTCCTGATCGAGTAAAACAAAGTCCCCTGGTCGAGTATAACAAAGTCCCCTGATCGAGTATAACAAAGCCCCCTGATAGGGAAAAACAAACTCCCCTGATTGAGTATAACAAAGTCCCTTGATCGAGTATAATAAAGTCCCCTCATCGAGCATAACAAAGGCACCCTGGTCGAGTATAACAAAGCTCCCTGATCGAGTATGACAAAGTCCCATGAACGAATATAACAAAGTCACCTGATCGAGTATGACAAAGTCCCATGAATGAGTATATCAAAGGCCCCCGATCGAGTATAACAAGGCACCTGACCGAGTATAACAAAGTCCCCTGGTCGAGTATAACAAAGTCCCCTGATCGAGTAAGACAAAGTCCCCAGGTCGAAAGGTATAACAAAGTCCCTGATTGAGTATAACAAAAGTCCTCTGATCGAGTATAACAAAGTCCCTGGTCGAGGCATAACAAAGTCCCTGGACGACTATAACAAAGTCCCATGATCTTGTATAACAAAAGTCCCCTGGTCGGCGAGCATAACAAAGGCCGAGGTCGAGTATAAAAAACGTCCCTGATCGAGCATAACAAAGGCACCCTGGTCGAGTATAACAAAGTCCCTGTTCGAGTATAACAAGAATCCCCTGATCAGGTATAACAAAGTCCTAATCCCGAGAGAAACAAAAGTCCCTGGTTGCATATAACAAAGTCCCTGATCGAGTATAGCAAAGTCCCTGATCGGGCATAACCAAAGTCCCTAATCGAGTATAACAAAAGGCTCCTGGTCGAGCATAACGCTAAGTCCCTGGTCGAGTATAACAAGAATCTCTGATCAGGTAAAACAAAGTTCCTGGTCGAGTTTAACAAGTCCAATGATCGAAATTATAACAAATTCCCCTCATCGAGTATAACAAAGTCCTCTGATCGAGTATAACAAAGTCCCCTGATCGAGTATAACAAAGCCCCCTTGATCGAGTATAACAGCCCTTTGATCGAGCATAACAAAGACCCCGATCAAATAATATAGTAAAAGTCCCCTGATTCAGTATAACAAAGTCCCCTCATCGAGTATAAGAAATCTTTCAAATGATCGAGCATAACAAAGGCACCCCTGGTAGAGGCAATGAAAGTCCCCTTGTCGAGCATAACAAAGTCCCCTGGTCGAGCATAACAAAGGCACCCTGGTCGAGTATAACAAAGCCCCCTGATCGAGTATGACAAAGTTCCATGAACGAATATAACAAAGTCACCTGATCGAGTATAACAAAGTCCCCTGAATGAGTATAACAAAGGCCCCCGATCGAGTATAACAAAGGCACCTGACCGAGTATAACAAAGTCCCCTGGTCGAGTATAACAAAGTCCCCTGATCGAGTAAGACAAATTCCCCAGGTCGAGTATAACAAAGTCCCCTGATTGAGTATAACAAAGCCCCCTTATCGAGAAAAACAAAGTCCCCTGATTGAGTATAACAAAGTCCCCTGATCGAGTATAACAAAGTCCCCTGATCGAGCTTAACAAAGGCACCCTGGTCTAGTATAACAATGTCCCCTGGTTGAGTATAACAAAGTCCCCTGATAGAGTATAACGAAGGCCCCTGATCGAGTATAACAAAGTCCCCTGATCGAGTATAACAAAACCCACTTGATCGAGTATAACAAAGCCCCCTGATCAAATATAAAAAGTCCCCAGATTGAGTATAACAAAGTCCCCTCATCGAGTATAACAAATTCCCATGATCGAGCATAACAAAGGCACCCTGGTCGAGCATAACAAAGTCCCTTGGTCGAGTATAACAAAGTCCCCTGATCGAGTATAACAAAGACCTCAGATCGAGTATACCAAAGTCCCCTGATCGAGTATAACAAAGCCCCCTGATCGAGTATAACAAAGACCTCTCATCGAGTATAAGACAGTCCCCTGATCGAGTGTAACAAAGTCCCCTGATCGAGTATAATAAAGTCCCCTGATCGAGTAAAACAAAGTCCCTGGTCAAGTATAACAAAGGCCCCTAATCGAGTATAACAAAGACCTCTCATTGAGTATAACAAAGTCCCCTGAGCGAATAAAAAAAGGCCCCTTCTCGAGCATAAGAAAGTCCCCTGGTCGAGTATACCAAAGTCCCCTAATCGAGTAAAACAAAGTCCGAAGGCGAGTATAACAAAGTCCCCTGATCGAGAGAAACAAAATCACCTGATCGAGTAAAACAAAGTCTCCTTGTCAAGTATAACAAAGGCCCCTAATCGAGTATAACAAAGACCTCTGATTGAGTATAACAAAGTCCCCTGAGCGAATAAAAAAAGGCCCCTGGTCGAGCATAACAAAGTCCCCTGGTCCTAGTATACCAAAGTCCCCCAATCGAGTAAAACAAAGTCCCCTGGTCGAGTATAACAAAGTCCCCTGATCGAGAGAAACAAAGCCCCTGGTCGAGTATAACAAAGTCCCCTGGTCGAGTATAACAAAGTTCTCTGATCGAGTAAAACAAAGTCCCTGGTCGAGTAAAACAAAGTCCCCTGATCGAGTATAATAAAGTCCCCTGATTGAGTATAACAAAGTCCCCTGATCGAGTATAACAAAGTCCCCTGGTCGAGTATAACAAAGTCCCCTAATCGAGAGAAACAAAGTCCCCTGGTTGCATATAACAAAGTCCCCTGATCGAATATAACAAAGTCCCCTGATCGAGTATAACAAAGTTCCCTGATCGAGTATAACAAAAAGGCTCCTGGTCAAATATAAAAAGTCCCCTGATCGAGTATATCAAAGCCCCCTTGTCGAGTATAACAAAGTCTCCTCATCGAGTATAACAAAGTTCCTTGATCGAGTATAACAAAGTCCCCAAACGAGTATATCAAAGGCCCCTGATCGAGTATAGCAAAGTACCCTGATCGAGTATAACAAACTCCCCTGATCATGTATATCAAAGTCCCCTGACTGAGTATAACAAAGTCACCTGATCGAGAGAACAAAAAGTCCCCTGGTAGAGTATAACAAAGTCCTCTGATTGAGTATAACAAAGCCCCCTCATCGAGAAAAACAAAGTCCCCTGATTGAGTATAACAAAGTACTCTAACGAGGCAAAACAAAGTCCCTGGTCGCAGTAAAACAAAGTCCCCTGACGAGTATAACAAAGTCCCCTGATCGAGTATAACAAAGTCCCGTGATTGAGAGGCAACAAAAGGCCCCTGATCGAGTAGCACAAAGTCCCCTGATCGAGTATAACAAAGTCCCGGATCGAGTATAACAAAGTCCCTGACCGAGTATAACAAAGTCTTTGATCGAAAGTATAACAAAGTCCCTCTGATCGAAAGCATAACAAAGGCAATCTCTGGTCGAGTATATAATATATTCCCCTGGTCGAGTAAGCAACAAAGTCCCTGATCGAGTAAAACGAAGGCCCCTTGGGATCGAGGCATAACAAAGTCCCCTGATCGAGTATAACAAAGCTCCCCTTGATCGAGTAGTATATAACAAAAGCCCCCTTGATCAAATATAAAAATTTGTGATTGAGTATAACAAAGTCCCTCATCGAGTATAACAAATTCTACGATCGAGCATAACAAAGGCACCCTGTCGAGTATAACAAAAGTCCCCTGGTCGAGTATAACAAAGTCCCCTGGATCGAGTATAACAGCACCTCTGATCGAGTATAACAAAAGTCTCCCGATCGAGTATAACAAAGCCCCTGATCGAGTATAACAAAAGCCCCGATCGAGCATAACTAAGGCCCCTGGTCGAGCATAACAAAGTCCCTGGTCGAGTATATAACAAAGTCCCTGTGATCGAGAGCAGAAACAAAGTCCCCTGGTTGCATATAACAAAAGTCCTCTTCTTGATCGAGTATAACAAAGTCCCTGATCGAGTAACAAAGTCCCTGATCGAAAGTATAACAAAGTCCCTGATCGAGCATAACAAAGGCACCCTGGTCGACTATAAGTAACAAAAGTCCCCGTTCGAGTATAACAAAGTCCCCTGATCGAGTATAACAGCCCCCGGATTGAGCATAACAAAGGCCCCTGTCGAGCATAACAAAGTCCCTGGTCGTGAGTATAACAAAGTCCCTAATCGAGAGAAACAAAGTCCGCTGGTTGCATATAACAAAGTCCCCTGATCGAGTATATAACAAAGTCCTGATCGAGTATAACAAGTCCTTAATCGAGTATAACAAAAAGGCTCCTGGTCGAGCATAATCTAAGTCCCTCGGTCGAGTATGCTATAAACAAAGTTCTTGATCGAAAGTAAAACAAAGTTCCCTGGTGGGTATAACAAAGTCCCCTGATCGAGTATAACAAAGTCCCCGATCGAGCATAACAAAGGCAACCCTGGTCGAGAATAACAAAGTCCTTGGTCGAGTATAACAAAGTCCTGATCGTAGTATAACGAAGGCCCCTGATCGAAGTATAACAAAAGTCCCTCTGATCGAGTATAATGAAAGCCCCTGGATCGAGTATAACAAAGCCCTCATCAAATATAAAAGTCCTAAGATTGAGTATAACAAAGTCCCTCATCGCAGTATACAACAACAACAAAATCCCCTGGTCGAGTATAACAAAGTCTCCTCATCGAGTAAAACAAAGTCCCCTAATCGATTATAACAAAGGCCCATAATCGAGTATAACAAAGTCCCGTGATCGAGGATAACAAAGCCCCGTATCGAGCATAACAAAGGCCCCTGGTCGAGCATAACAAAGTCCCCTGGTCGAGTATAACAAAGTCCCCATGTCAACAGAAACAAAGTCCCCTGGTCGAGTATAACAAAGTCCACTGATCGAGTATAAAAAAGTCCCCTGATCGAGTATAACAAAGTCCCCTTATCGAGTATAACAAAAAGGCTCCAGGTCAAGCATAACAAAGTCCCCTGGTCGAGTATAACAAAATCTCCTGATCGAGTAAAACAAAGTCCCCTGGTCGAGTATAACAAAGACCCCTGATCGAGTATAACAAAGCCCCCTGATAGAGTATGACAAAGACCCATGAACGAAGATAACAAAGTCACCTGATTGAGTATAACAAAGTCCCCTGAATGAGTATAACAAAGGCCCCCGATCGAGTATAACAAAGGCACCTAACCGAGTATAACAAAGTCCCCTGGTCGAGTATAACAAAGTCCCCTGATCGAGTAAAACAAAGTCCCCTGGTCGAGAATAAGAAAGTCCCCTGATTGAGTATAACAAAGTCCTCTGATCGAGTATAACAAAGTCCCCTGGTCGAGCATAACAAAGTCCCCTGGACGACTATAACAAAGTCTCATGATCTAGTATAACAAAGTCCCCTGGTCGAGCATAACAAAGGCCCGAGGTCTAGTATAAAAACGTCCCCTGATCGAGCATAACAAAGGCACCCTGGTCGAGTATAAGAAAGTCCCCTGGTCGAGTATAACAAAGTCCCCTGATCAAGTGTAACGAAGGCCCCTGATCGAGTATAACAAAGTCCCCTGATTCAGTATTACAAAGTCCCCTCATCGAGTATAACAAATTCAAATGATCGAGCATAACAAAGGCACCCTGGTAGAGTATAACAAAGTCCCCTGGTCGAGTATAACAAAGTCCCCTGTTCGAGAGAAACAAAGTCCCCTGGTCGAGTATAACAAAGTACCCTGATTGAGTATAACAAAGCCCCCTCATCGAGAAAAACAAAGTCCCCTGATTGAGTATAACAAAGTACTCTAATCGAGTAAAACAAAGTCCCCTGGTCGAGTAAAACAAAGTCCCCTGATCGAGTATAACAAAGTCCCCTGATCGAGTATAACAAAGTCCCGTGATCGAGTATAACAAAGCCCCCTTGATCGAGTATAACAAAGACCCCTGATCAAATATAAAAAGTCCCCTGATTCAGTAGAACAAAGTCCTCTTATCGAGTATAACAAAGTCCCTTGATCCAGGTATAACAAAAGTCCCCTGATCCGAGCATAACGAAGGCACCTGGTCGAGTATAACCAATGCCCCCTTGATCGAGTATAACCGAAACCCCTGATCATATATAAATTCCCCAGATTGGTATAACAAAGTCCCTCATCGGTATAACAAATTCCCCATATCGAGCATAACAAAAGCGCTGCCTGGTCGAGGCATAACAAAAGTCCCTGGTCGAGTATAACAAAGTCCCCTGATGGAGAGAAACAAAGTCCCCTGGTTGAGTATAACAAAGTCCCTTGGTCAAGTAAATCAAAGTCCCCTCATCGAGTATAACAAAGCCCCGGATCGAGCATAACAAAGGCCCCTGGTCGAGCATAACAAAGTCCCCTGGTCGAGTATAACAGAGTCCTCATGTCAATAGAAACAAAGTCCCCTGGTCGAGTATAACAAAGTCCCCTAATCGAGTATAACAAAGTCCCCTGATCGAGTATAACAAATTCCCCTTATCGAGTATAAGAAAGATCCCTGATCCAGAGCATAACAAAAGGCACCCTGATTGAGTATAACAAAAGTCCCTGTTCAGGTATAACAAGAATCCCCTGATCGAGTATAACAAAGTCCCCTAATCGAGAGAAACAAAGTCCCCTGGTTGCATATAACAAAGTCCCCTGATCGAGTATAACAAAGTCCGCTGATCGAGTATAACAAAGTCCCCTAATCGAGTATAACAAAAAGGCTCCTGGTCGAGCATAACTAAGTCCCCTGGTCGAGTATAACAAAGTCTCCTGATCGAGTAAAACAAAGTTCCCTGGTCGAGTTTAACAAAGTCCAATGATCGAGTATAACAAAGCCCCCTGATCGAGAAAAACAAAGTCCCCTGATTGAGTATAACAAAGTCCCCTGATCGAGTATAACAAAGTCCCCTGATCGAGCATAACAAAGGCTCCCTGGTCGAGAATAACAAAGTCCCCTGGTCGAGTATAACAAAGTCCCCTGATCGAGTATAACGAAGGCCCCTGATCGAGTATAACAAAGTCCCCTGATCGAGTATAACAAAGCCCCCTTGATCGAGTATAACAAAGCCCCCTCATCAAATATAAAAAGTCCCCAGATTGAGTATAACAAAGTCCCCTCATCGAGTATAACAAATTCCCATGATCGAGCATAACAAAGGCACCCTGGTCAAGCATAACAAAGTCCCCTGGTCGAGTATAACAAAGTCAACTGATCGAGCATTACAATGGCACCCGGGTCTAGTATAACAAAGTCCCCTGGTCGAGTATAACAAAGTCCCCTAATCGAGTAAAACAAAGTCCCCTGGTCGAGTATAACAAAGTCCCCTGATCGAGTATAACAAAGGCCCCTGATAGAGAAAAACAAAGTCCCCTGATTGAGTATAACAAAGGCCCATGGTCGAGTATAAAACGTCCTGGTCGAGTATAACAAAGTCCCTAAATCCGAGTATAACAAAAGGCCCCTGATCGGAGTATAACAAAGTCCCCTGATCGAGTATAACAAAGCCCCGGATCAAGCATAACAAAGGCCCCTGGTCGAGCATAACAAAGTCCGCTGGTCGACTATAACAAAGTCCCCATGTCAACAGAAACAAAGTCCCCTGGTCGAGTATAACAAAGTCCCCTGATCGAGTATAACAAAGTCCCCTGATCGAATATAACAAAGTCCCCCTATCGAGTATAACAAAAAGGCTCCTGGTCGAGCATAACAAAGTCCCTGGTCGAGTATAACAAAGTCTCCTGATCGAGTAAAACAAAGTCCCCTGGTCGAGTATAACAAAGTCCCCTGATTGAGTATAACAAAGCCCCCTGATAGAGAAAAACAAAGTCCCCTGATTGAGTATAACAAAGTCCCTTGATCGAGTATAACAAAGTCCCCTGATCGAGTATGACAAAGTCCCATGAACGAATATAACAAAGTCACCTGATCGAGTATAACAAAGTCCTCTGAATGAGTATAACAAAGGTCCCCGATCGAGTATAACAAAGGCACCTGACCGAGTATAACAAAATCCCCTGGTCGAGTATAACAAAGTCCCCTGATCGAGTAAGACAAAGTCCCCAGGTCGAGTATAACAAATTCCCCTGATTGAGTATAACAAAGTCCTCTGATCGAGTATAACAAAGTCTCCTGGTCGAGCATAACAAAGGCCCCAGGTCAAGTATAAAAACGTCCCCTGATCGAGCATAACAAAGGCACCCTGGTCGAGTATAACAAAGTCCGATGGTAGAGTATAACAAAGTCCCCTGATCGAGTATAACGAAGGCCACTGATCGCGTATAACAAAGTCACCTGATGAAGTATAACAAAGCCCCCTTGATCGAGTATAACAAAGACCCCTGATCAAATATAAAAAGTCCCCTGATTCAGTATAACAAAGTCCCCTCATCGAATATAACAAATTCCCATGATCGAGCATAACAAAGGCACCCTGGTAGAGTATAATAAAGTCCCCTGGTCGAGTATAACAAAGTCCCCTGATCGAGTATAACAAAGACCTCTGATCGAGTATAACAAAGTCCCCTGATCGAGTATAACAAAGTCCTCTGAGCGAATAAAAAAAGGCCCCTCGTCGAGCATAAGAAAGTCCCCTGGTCGAGTATACCAAAGTCCCCTGATCGAGTAAAACAAAGTCCGAAGGCGAGTATAACAAAGTCCCCTAGTCAAGTATAACAAAGGCCACTAATCGAGTATAACAGAGACCTCTGATTGAGTATAACAAAGTCCCCTGAGCGAATAAAAAAAAGGCCCCTGTTCGAGCATAACAAAGTCCCCTGTTCGAGTATACCAAAGTCCCCTAATCGAGTAAAACAAAGTCCCATGGTCGAGTATAACAAAGTCCCCTGATCGAGAGAAACAAAGTCCCCTGGTCGAGTATAACAAAGTCCCCTGATCGAGTATAAAGCCCCCTCATCGAGAAAAACAAAGTCGACTGATTGAGTATAACAAAGTACTCTGATCGAGTAAAACAAAGTCCCCTGGTCGAGTAAAACACAGTCCTCTGATCCAGTATAACAAAGTCCCCTGATTGAGTATAACAAAGTCCCCTGACCGAGTATAACAAAGGCCCCTAATCGAGTATAACAAAGTCCCCTGATCGAGTATAACAAAGAACCGGATCGAGCATAACAAAGGCCCCTGGTCGAGCATAACAAAGTCCCCTGGTCGAGTATAACAAACTCCCCTAATCGAGAGAAACTAAGTCCCCAGGTTGCACATAACAAAGTCCCCTGATCGAGTATAACAAAGTTCCCTGATCGAGTATAACAAATTCCCCTGATCGAGTATAACAAAGTCCCCAGATTGAGTATAACAAATCTCCTCATCGAGTATAACAAATTCCCATGATCGAGCATAACAAAGGCACCCTGGTCGAGCATAACAAAGTCCCCTGGTCGAGTACAACAAAGTCCCCTGATCGAGTATAACAACGACCTCTGATCGAGTATAACAAAGTCCCCTGATCGAGTATAACAAAGTCAACTGATCGAGCATAACAAAGGCACCGGGTCGAGTATAACAAAGTCCCCTGGTCGAGTATAACAAAGTCCCCTGATCGAGTAAAACAAAGTCCCCTGGTCGAGTACAACAAAGTCCCCTAATCGAGTATAACAAAGCCCCGGATCGAGCATAACAAAGGCCCCTGGTCGAGCATAACAAAGTCACCTGGTCGAGTATAACAAAGTCCCCTGATCGAGCATAAGGCCCCTTGTCGAGTATAACAAAGTCTCCTGGTCGAGTATAACAAAGTCCCCTGATCGATATAACAACGTCCCCTGATCGAGTATAACAACGGCCCCTGATCGAGTATAACAAAGCCCCAATGATCGAGTATAACAAAGACCCCTCATCAAATATAAAAAGTCCCCTGATCGAGTTATCAAAGCCCCCTTGTCGAGTATAACAAAGTCTCCTCATCGAGTATAACAAAGTTCCTTGATCGAGTATAACTAAGTACCCAAATCGAGTATATCAAAGGCCCCTGATTGAGTATAGCAAAGTACCCTGATCGAGTATAACAAACTCCCCTGATCATGTATACCAAAGTCCCCTGACCGAGTATAAAGTCACCTGATCGAGTATAACAAAGTCCCCTGCGCGAGTATAACAAAGTCCCCTGATCGAGCAGAAGAAACGCCTCTGATCGAGCATAACAAAGCCGCCTGGTCGAGTATAACAAAGTCCCCTGGGCGAGTAAAACAAAGTCCCCTGATCGAGTATAAAAAAAACCCCTCATCGAGTATTGCAAAGGCCCCTCTTTGAGTATAACAACTACCCCTCATCGATTATAACAAAGTCCCATGAACGAATATAACAAAGTCACCTGATCGAGTATACCAAACTCCCCTGATCGAGAATATCAAAAGCCCCTGCTTGAGTATAAAAATGGCCCCTCATCGAGTATAACAAAGTCCCCTAAATGAGTATAACAAAGGCCCCCGATCGAGTATAACAAAGGCACCTGACCGAGTATAACAAAGTCCCCTGGTCGAGTACAACAAAGTCCCCTGATTGAGTATAACAAAGTCCTCTGATCGAGTATGCAAAACCCTGATCGAGAGTATAACAAAAGGCCTCTGTTAAAGGTATAACAAAGTCCTGAACCATTATAACAAAAGTCCCTGACGACTATGCAACAAAGTCCCACATGACGAGTATAACAAAGCCCTCATCGAAAGTATGACAGCGCCCCTGATCGAGTATAACAACGCCCCGATCGAGTATAACAAAGTCCTCTGAACGAGTATAACAAAGTCACCTGATTGAGTATACCAAAACCCTGATCGAGTATAACAAAGTCCCTCATCGAGTATAACAAAGAACTCTGATCGAGTATAACAAGCCCCGGATCGTGTATAACAAAGGCCCTGGTCGAGTATAACAAAGTCCCTGATCGGGTATAACAAGGCCCTGGTCAGGCATAACAAAGTCCCCTGGTCGATTATAACAAAGTCCCTGATCGAAAAAACAAAGTCCCTGGTCGAGTATAAGAAACTCCCCTGATCGTATATAACAAGCCCCTGCTCGGGGTAAAACAAAGTCCCTGATTGAGTATAACAAAGTCCTGATCCAAGTATAACAAAGTCCCTGATCGAGCATAACAAAGGCACCTGGTCGAGTATAACAAAGCCCCTGATCGAGTATGACAAGTCCCTTGATCGAGTATAACAGTCCCTTGATCGAGTATAACAAAGAACCGGATCGAGCATAACAAGGCCCTGGTCGAGCATAACAAAGTCCCTGGTCGAGTATAACAAAGTCACCTGATCGAGTATAACAAAGTCCCTGAATGATAGGTATAACAAAGGCCCCCGATCGGGTATAACAAAGGCACCTGACCGAGTATACAAAGTCCCCTGATTGGTATAACAAAGTACTCTGATCAGAGTAAAACAAAGTCCCTGGTCGATTAAAACAAGTCCCCTGATCGGGTATAACACAGTCCCTGATCGAGAATAAAAAGTCCCTGATTGGAGTATAACAAATTCCTGATCGGTATAACATTTTCCCCTGATCGAGCATAACAAGGCACCCTGGTCGAGTATAACAAAGCCCCTGATCGAGGTATGACAAAGACCCATGGACGAATATAACAAAGTCACCTCATCGGGTATAACAAAGTCCCCTGAATGAGTATAACAAACGCCCCCGATCGAGTATAACAAAGGTACCTGACTGAGTATAACAAAGTCCCTGGTCGAGTATAACAAAGTCCCCTGATGGAGTAAAAACAAAGTCCTGGTCGAGTATAAAGTCCCCTGATTGAGTATAACAAAGTCCTCTGATTGAGTATAACAAAGTCCCTGGACGACTATAACAAAGTCCACATGATCGAGTATAACAAAGCCCCCTCATCGGGTATAACAGAGTCCTGATCCAGATATAACAAAGCCCCTGCTCGAGGTAAAACAAAGTCCCCTGATTGTGTATAACAAAGTCCCTGATCGAATATAACAAAGACCCGCTCAAGAGTAAAACAAAGTCTCCTGATTGAGTATAACAAAGTCCTCTGAACAAGTATAGCAAAGTCACCTGATCGAGTATACCAAAGTCCGCCAGTGGTATAACAAAGGCCCTCATCGAGTATAACAAAGACCTGAACGAGTACAACAAAATCCTGATCGGGTATAACAAAGTCCCTGATCGAGTATAACAAAGAACCGGATCGAGCATAACAAAGGCCCCTGGTCGAGCATAACAAAGTCCCCTGATTGAGTATAACAAAGTTACTCTGATCGAGTAAAACAAAGTCCCCTGGTCGAGTATAACAAAGATCCCTCATCGAGTATAACAAAGTCCGTGATCGAGGTATAACAAAGTCCCTAATCAGGATAACAAAAGCCCTAATCGAGTATAACAAAGTCCCTGATCGAGTATAAGAAAGCCCCGGATCGAGGCATCAAGGCCCCTGGTCGAGCATAACAAGTCCCTGGTCGAGTATAAAAACATCCCTGGTCGAGTATATAAAGTCCCTGGACGAGTATAACAAAATCCCATGATCGAGTATAACAAAGCCCTCATCGAGTATAACAAAGTCCCTGATTGAGTATAACAAAGGCACCTGACCGGGTATAACAAAGTCCTGGTCGAGTATAACAAAGTCCCTGATCGAGAAAAGACAAAGTCCCAGGTCGAGTATAACAAAGTCCCTGATTGAGTATAACAAAGTCCTCTGGTCGAATATAAAGTCCCTGATCGAGTATAACAAAGCCCCTCATCGAGAAAAAACAAAGTCCCCTAATTGAGTATAACAAAGTACTCTGTCGAGTAAAACAAAGTCCCTGGTCGAAATAAAACCAAGTCCCCGGTCGAGTATAACAAAGTCCACTAATCGAGTATAACAAAGTCCCTGATCGAGTATAACAAGCCCGTGATCGAGTATAACAAAGTCCTGATCGAGTATAACAAAGCGGTTCGAGCATAAAAAAGGCCCTGGTCGAGCATAACTAAGTCCCTGGTGAGTATAAAAAATCTCCTGATCGAGTATAACAAAGTCCACTGATCGAGTATAACAAAGTCCCCTGATCGAGAAAAACAAAGTCCCTGGTCGAGTATAAGAAACTCCCCAGATCGTATATAACAAGCCCCTGCTCGAGTAAAACAAAGTCCCCTGATTGAGTATAACAAGTCCTCTGAACAAGTATAACAAGTCACCTGATCGAGGTATACAAGTCCTTGATCGAGTATAACAAAGGCCCTGATCGAGTATAACAAAGACCCTGACAGGTACATCAAAATCCCTGATCGAGTATAACAAAGTCCCTTGATCGAGTATAACAAAGAACCGGATCAGGCATAACAAAGGCCTGTTCGAGCATAACAAATCCCTGGTCGAGTATAAAAGTCACCTGATCGAGTATAACAAAGTCCCTGAATGAGTATAACAAAGGCCCGATCGAGTATAACAAAGGCACCTGACCGAGTATAACAAAGTCCCTGGTCGAGTATAACAAGTCCCTGATCAGGTAAGAAAAGTCCCCAGGTCGAGTAACAAAGTCCCCTGATTGAGTATAACAAAGTCCTCTGATCGAGTATAACAAAGTCCCTGGTCGAGCATAACAAAGGCCAGGTCGAGTATAAACGTCCTCATCGAGCATAACAAAGGCACCCTGGTCGAGTATAACAATGTCCCTGGTCGAGGTAACAAAGTCCCTGATCGAGTATAACGAAGGCCCCTGATCGAGTATAACAAAGTCACCTGATCGAGGTATAACAAAGCCCCTTGATCAGTATAACAAAGACCACTGATCGAATAACAAAGTCCCCTGATCAGAGTATAACAAAGGCCCGTGATCGAATATAACAAAGTCCCTGATCGAGTATAACAAAGCCCCGGTTCGAGGCATAACAAGGCCCTGGTCGAGCATAACTAAGTCCCTGGTCGAGTATAACAAGTCTCCTGATCGAGTATAATAAAGTCCACTGATCGGGTATAACAAAGTCCCTGATCGAGTATAACAAGGCCCGTGATCGAGTATAACAAAGTCCCTGATCGAGTATAACAAAGCCCCGGTTCGAGCATAACAAGGCCCCTGGTCGAGCATAACTAAGTCCCTGGTCGAGTATAACAAAGTCTCTGATCGAGTAAAACAAAGTCCCTGGTCGAGTATACCAAAGTCCAATGATCGAGCATAACAAAGGCCCTGGTCGAGCATAACTAAGTCCCTGATCGAGTATAATAAAGTCCCTGATCGAGTAAAACAAGTCCCTGGTCAAGAGTATAACAAAGGCCCTAATCGAGTATAACAAAGACCTCTCATTGAGTATAACAAAGTCCCTGAGCGAATAAAAAGGCCCTTCTCGAGCATAAGAAAGTCCCTGGTCGAGTATACCAAAAGTCCCTAATCGAGGTAAAACAAAGTCCGAAGGCGAGTAATACAAAGTACCCTGGTCGAGTAAAACAAAGTCCCCTCATCGAGTATAACAAAGTCCCATGATCGAGTATAACAAAGTCCCCTAATCGAGTATAACAAAGGCCGCTAATCGAGTATAACAAAGTCCCCTGATCGAGTATAACAAAGCCCCGGATCGAGCATAACAAAGGCCCCTGGTCGAGCATAACAAATTCCCCTGGTCGAGTATAACAAAGTCTCCATGTCAACAGAAACAAAGTCCCCTGGACGAATATAACCAAAGTCCCCTGATCGAGTATAACAAAGTCCCCTGATCGAGTATAACAAAGTCCCCTTATCGAGTATAACAAAAAGGCTCCTCGTCGAGCATAACAAAGTCCCCTGGTCGAGTAAAACAAAGTCTCCTGATCGAGTAAAAGAAAGTCCCCTGATTGAGTATAACAAAGTCCCTTGATCGAGTATAACAAAGTCCCCTGATCGAGCATAACAAAGGCACCCTGGTCGAGTATAACAAAGCCCCCTGATTGAGTATGACAAAGTCCCATGAACGAATATAACAAAGTCACCTGATCGAGTATAACAAAGTCCCCTGAATGAGTATAACAAAGGCCCCCGATCGAGTATAACAAAGGCACCTGATCGAGTATAACAAAGTCCCCTGGTCGAGTATAACAAAGTCCCCTGATCGAGTAAGACAAAGTCCCCAGGTCGAGTATAACAAAGTCCCCTGATTGAGTATAACAAAGTCCTCTGATCGAGTATAACAAAGTCCCCTAGTCGAGCATAACAAAGGCCCCAGGTCGAGTATAAAAACGTCCCCTGATCGAGCATAACAAAGGCACCCTGGTCGAGTATAACAAAGTCCCCTTGTCGAGTATAACAAAGTCCCCTGATCGAGTGTAACGAAGGCCCCTGATCATGTATAACAAAGTCACCTGATCGAGTATAACAAAGCCCCCTTGATCGAGTATAACAAAGACCCCTCATCAAATATAAAAAGTCCCCTGATTCAGTATAACAAAGTCCCCTCATCGAGTATAACAAATTCAAATGATCGAGCATAACAAAGGCACCCTGGTAGAGTATAACAAAGTCCCCTGGTCGAGTATAACAAAGTCCCCTGATTGAGTATAACAAAGCCCCCTCATCGAGAAAAACAAAGTCCCCTGATTGAGGATAACAAAGTACACTAATCGAGTAAAACAAAGTCCCCTGGTCGAGTAAAACAAAGTCCCCTGATCGAGTATAACAAAGTCCTCTGATCGAGTATAAAAAAGTCCCGTGATCGAGTATAACAAAGCCCCCTTGATCGAGTATAACAAAGACCCCTGATCAAATATAAAAAGTCCCCTGATTCAGTATAACAAAGTCCCCTCATCGAGTATAACAAATTCAAATGATCGAGCGTAACAAAGGCACCCTGGTAGAGTATAACAAAGTCCCCTGGTCGAGTATAACAAAGTCCCCTGATCGAGAGAAACAAAGTCCCCTGGTCGAGTATAACAAAGTCCCCTGATTGAGTATAACAAAGCCCCCTCATCGAGAAAAACAAAGTCCCCTGATTGAGTATAACAAAGTACTCTAATCGAGTAAAACAAAGTCCCCTGGTCGAGTAAAACAAAGTCCCCTGATCGAGTATAACAAAGTCCCCTGATCGAGTATAACAAAGTCCCGTGATTGAGTATAACAAAGGCACCCTGGTCGAGCATAACAAAGTCCCCTGGTCGAGTATAACAAAGTCCCCTGATCGAGTATAACAAAGACCCTGATCGAGTATAACAAAGTCCCCTGATCGAGTATAACAAAGCCCCCTGATCAAATATAAAAATTCCCCAAATTGAGTATAACAAAGTCCCCTCATCGAGTGTAAGAAATTCCCATGATCGAGCATAACAAAGGCACCCTGGTCGAGCATAACAAAGTCCCCAGGTCGAGTATAACAAAGTCCCCTGATCGAGTATAACAAAGACCTCTGATCGAGTATAACAAAGTCCTCTGATCGAGTATAACAAAGCCCCCTGATCGAGTATAACAAAGTCCCCTGATCGAGTATAAGAAAGTTCCCTGATCGAGTGTAACAAAGTCCCCTGATAGAGTATAATAAAGTCCCCTGATCGAGTAAAACAAAGTCCCCTGGTCAAGTGTAACAAAGGTCCCTAATCGAGTATAACAAAGACCTCTCATTGAGTATAACAAAGTCCCTGAGCGAATAAAAAAAAAGGCCCCTCGTCGAGCATAAGAAAGTCCCCTGGTCGAGTATACCAAAGTCCCCTGATCGAGTAAAACAAAGTCCGAAGGCGAGTATAACAAAGTCCCCTGATTGAGAGAAACAAAGTCACCTGATCAAGTAAAACAAAGTCCCCTAGTCAAGTATAACAAAGGCCCCTAATCGAGTATAACAAAGACCTCTGATTGAGTATAACAAAGTCCCCTGAGCGAATAAAAAAAAGGCCCCTGGTCGAGCATAACAAAGTCCCCTGGTCGAGTATACCAAAGTCCCCTAATCGAGTAAAACAATGTCCCCGGGTCGAGTATAACAAAATTCCCTGATCGAGAGAAACAAAGTCCCCTGGTCGAGTATAACAAAGTCCCATGATCGAGTAAAACAAAGTCCCCTGGTCGAGTAAAACAAAGTCCCCTGATCGAGTATAACAAAGTCCCCTAATCGAGTATAACAAAGTCCCTTAATCGAGTATAACAAAGGCCCCTGATCGAGTATAACAAAGTCCCCTGATCGAGTATAACAAAGCCCTAGATCGAGCATAACAAAGGCCCCTGGTCGAGCATAACAAAGGCCCCGGGTCGAGTATAACAAAGTCCCCTAATCGAGAGAAACAAAGTCCCCTGGTCGAGTATAACAAAGTCCCCTGATCGAGTATAAAAAAGTCCCCTGATCGAGTATAACAAAGTCCCCTGATCGAGTATAACAAAAAGGCTCCTGGTTGAGCATAACTAAGTCCCCTTATCGAGTATAACAAAAAGGCTCCTCGTCGAGCATAACAAAGTCAATGATCGAGTATAACAAAGACCCCTGATCGAGAGTATAACAAAGTCCCTGATCCCGAGTATAACAAAGTCCCTGATCGAGTATAGCAAAGTCCCTGGTCGAGTATAACAAAGAACAAAGTCCCCTGGTCGAGTATAACAAAGTCCAATGATCGAGTATAACAAAGCCCCCTGATCGAGAAACACAAAGCCCCCTGATCGAGTATGACAAAGACCCATGAACGAATATAACAAAGTCACCTGAATGAGTATAACAAAGGCCCCCGATCGAGTATAACAAAGGCACCTGACCGAGTATAACAAAGTCCCCTGGTCGAGTATAACAAAGTCCCCTGATTGAGTAAAACAATGTCCCCTGGTCGAGTATAACAAAGTCCCCTCATTGAGTATAACAAAGTCCTCAGATCGAGTGTAACAAAGTCCCCTCATCGAGTATAACAAATTCCCATGATCGAGCATAACAAAGGCACCCTGGTCGAGTATAACAAAGTCCCCTGGTCAAGTATAACAAAGTCCCCTGATCGAAAGATAACAACGACCTCTGATCGAATATAACAAAGTCCCCTGATCGAGTATAACAAAAGCCACCAGATCGAGTATAACAAAGTCCCCTGATCGAGGATAACAAAGTCAACTGAACGAGCATAACAAAGGCACCCTGGTCGAGTATAACAAAGTCCCCTGGTCGAGAATAACAAAGTCCCCTGATCGAGGAAAACAAAGTCCCCTGGTCGAGTATAACAAAGTCCCCTGATCGAGTATAACAAAGCCCCGGATCGAGCATAACAAAGGCCCCTAATAGAGAAAAACAAAGTCGCCTGATTGAGTATAACAAAGTCCCTTGATCGAGTATAACAAAGTCCCCTGATCGAGCATAACAAAGGCATCATGGTCGAGTATAACAAAGCCCCCTGATCGAGTATGACAATGACCCATGAACGAAAATAACAAAGTCACCTGATCGAGTATAACAAAGTCCCCTGAATGAGTATAACAAAGGCCCTGAGCGAATAAAAGGCCCTGGTCGAGTAAAAAAGGCCCTGGTCGAGCATAACAAAAGTCCCCTGGTCGAGTATACCAAAGTCCCTAATCGAGTAAAACAAGTCCCTGGTCGAGTATAACAAAGTCCCTGATCGAGTATAACAAAGGCCCTGATCGAGTATAACAAAGCCCCTCATCGAGAAAAACAAAGTCCCTGATTGAGTATAACAAAGTTCTCTGATCGAGTAAAGAAAGTCCCTGATCGAGGTAAAACAAAAGTCCCCTGATCGAGTATAACAAAGTCCCTAATCGAGAGAAACAAAGTCCCTGGTTACATATAACAAAGTCCCCTGATCGAGTATAACAAAGTCCCTGATCGAGTATAACAAAGTCCTGATCGAGTATAACAAAAGGCTCCTCGTCGAGCATAACTAAGTCCCCTGGTCGAGTATAACAAAGTCTCCTGATCGAGTGAACAAAGTCCCTGGTCATGTATAACAAAGTCCAATGATCGAGTATAACAAAGCCCCTGATCGAGAAACACAAAGCCCCCTGATCGAGTATGACAAAGACCCATGAACGAATATAACAAAGTCACCTGAATGAGTATAACAAAGGCCCCCGATCCGAGTATAACAAAGGCACCTGACCGAGTATAACAAAGTCCCTGGTCGAGTATAACAAAGTCCCTGATCGAGTAAAACAAAGTCCTGGTCGAGTATAACAAAGTCCCTCATTGAGCATAACAAAGTCCTCAGATCGAGGTGTAACAAAGTCCCTCATCGAGTATAACAATTCCATGATCGAGCATAACAAAGGCACCCTGGTCGAGTATAACAAAGTCCCTGGTCGAGTAAACACAAGTCCACTGATCGAGTATAACAACGACCTCTGATCGAGTATAACAAAGTCCCCTGATCGAGTATAACAAAAGCCACAGATCGAGTATAACAAAGCCCTGATCGAGAAAAAAAAAAGTCCCTGATCGAGGATAACAAAGTCAACTGATCGAGGCATAACAAAGCACCCGGGTCGAGTATAACAAAGTCCCCTGGTCGAGTAACAAAGTCTGATCGAGTAAAACAAAAGTCCCCTGGTCGAGTATAACAAAGTCCCTGATCGAGTATAACAAAGCCCCGGATCGGAGCATAACAAAGGCCCCAAATAGAGAAAAACAAAGTCCCTGATTGGAGTAACAAAAAGTCCCTTGATCGAGTATAACAAAGTCCCCTGATCGAGCATAACAAAGGCACCCTGGTCGAGTATAACAAAGCCCCTATGTAGGTATAACAAAGGCCCCGATCGAGTATAACAAAGGCACCTGACCGAGTATAACAAAGTCCCCTGGTCGAGTATAACAAAGTCCCTGATCGAGTAAAACAAAAGTCCCTGGTCGAGTATAACAAAGTCCCCTGCTTGGAGTATAACAAAGTCCTCTGATCGAGTATAACAAAGTCCCTGGTCGAGTATAACAAAGTCCCTGGACGACTATAACAAAGTCCCATGATCAGTATAAAAAGCCCCCTCATCGAGTATAACAAAGTCCCTGATCGAATATAACAAAGGCACCCTGGTCGGGTATAACAAAGCCCCTGATCGAGTCGGTCGATATAACAAAGTCCCCTGATCGAGAAACAAAGTCCTTGGTCGAGAATAACAAAAGTCCTGATTGAGTATAACAGTCCTCTGATCGGTCCTTCGGTCGAGTATAACAAAGCCCCTCATCGAAAAGCAAACAAAAGTCCTTCTGATCGAATATAACAGCCCCTTGCCTGAGTAAAACAGTCCCCTGATTGAGTATAAAAGTCCCCTGATCGAATTTAACAAAGCCCCCTGCTCTTGTAAACAAAGTCCCTGATTGAGTATAACAAAGTCCTTCTGAACAAGTATTACAAAGTCACTTTGACTGGAGTATACTGAAAGGCCCCTCATCGGGTATAACAACAAAGACCCTGAATGAGGCGCAAACAAAAACCCCTGGATCGAGTATACCAAAGTCCCCTGATCGAGTATAACAAAAGAAACTGATTCATGAACAAAGGCTCCTGTCGAGTATAAGAAAGTCCCTGGTCGAGAGCAACAGTCCTTGATCGAGAGAAACATTGTCCCCGGTCGAGTATAACAAAGTCCCCTGATCGAGTATACCAAAGCCCCCCATCGAGTAGAAAGTTCCGAAAAGCCCCTGATTGAGATAACAAAGCACTCTGATCGAGTAAAACAAAAGTCCCATGGTCGAGTAAAAAACAAAGTCCTTATCGAGTATGCAACAAAGTCCTGTGATCGAGTGGCAACAAAGTCCCCTAAACGAGTATAACAAAGGCCCTGATCGAGTGTACCAAAGTCCCCCTGACGAGTATAACAAAGTCTCTGCTGGGTATAATAAAAGGTTCTGTCGAGCATAACAAAGTCCCCAGTCGAGTATACAACAAAAGTCTCTGATCGAGTAAAACAAAGTCCCCTGGTCAAGGCAACAAAGTCCCTGGATCGAGTAAGCACAAAGCCCCTCGATAGAGAAAAACAAAGTCCTGGATTGAAAAGTGTCAAAGTCCTTGATCGCAGTATAACAAAGTCCCCTGATCGAGCATAAGCAACAAAGGCACCCTGGTCGAAAGTATAACAAAGTTCCCAACGAGTATGACAAAGTCCCCTGAACGAATATAACAAAGTCACCTTGATCGAGTATAACAAAGTCCCCCTTGAATGAGTATAAATAAAAGGTCCCGATCGAGTATATCAGAAAGGCACCTGACCGAGTATAACAAAGATCCCTGGTCGAGTATAGTAACAAAAGTCTCCTGATCGAGTAAGGACAAAAGTCCCAGGTCGAGTATAAATAAAGTCCCTTGATTGAGTATGTTCAAAGTCCTTCTGATCAAGCATAACAAAGTCCCTGGTCGAGTATAACAAAGGCCCCAGGTCGAGTATTAAAACGTCCCCTGATCGAGCAGAAGCGCAACAAAGGCACCCTGGTCGAGTATAACAAAGTCCCTTGGTAGAGTATAACAAAGTCCTGATCGAGTATAACGAAGGCCCTGATCGAGTATAAAAACG
>NW_024717230.1:0-7615 GCF_018991925.1 Homarus americanus | reverse complement strand
AGTATATAACAAAGTCCCCTGATCGAGTATAACAAAGTCCCCTGATCGAGTATAACAAAGTCCCCTGATCGAGTATAACAAAGGCCCCTCATCGAGTGTAACAAAGTCCCATGATCGAATATAACAAAGTCCCCTCATCGAATATAACAAAGTCGCCTGATCGAGTATAACAAAGTTCCCTGATCGAGTATAACAAAGGCCCCTGATCGAGTATAACAAAGGCCCCTGATCGAGTATAACAAAGTTCCATGATCGAGTAAAACAAAGTCCCCTCATCGAATATAACAAAGTCACCCTGATCGAGTATAACAAAGTCCCCTGATCGAGTAGAACAAAGGGCCCTGATCGAATATAACAAAGGCGCCTGAACGAGTATAACAAAGGGCCCTGATCGAGTATTTCAAAGTTCCCTGATCGAGTATAACAAAGTCACCTGATCGAGTATAACAAAGGCCTCTGATCGAGGTTAACAAAGTCCCCTGATCGAGTATAACAAAGTCCCATCACCGAGTATAACAAATTCCCCTGATCGAGTATAACAAAGTCCCCTGATCGAGTATAACAAACTCCGCTGGTCGAGGAAAACAAAGTCCCCTGATCGAGTATAACAAATGCCCCATGATCGAGTATAACAAAGTCCCATGATCGAGTATAACAAAGTCCCCTCATCGAATATAACAAAGTCGCCTGATCGAGTATAAGAATGTCTCCTGATCGAGTAGAACAAAGTCCCCTCATCGAGTATAATAAAGGCCCCTCATCGAGTATAACAAAGTCCCATGATCGAGTATAACAGAATCCCCTCATCGAGTATAACAAAGGCCCCTCATCGAGTATAACAAAGTCTCCTCATCGAGTTTAACAAAGTCCTCTAATCGAGAATAACAAAGGCCTTTGATCGAGTTTAACAAAGGCCCCTGTTCGAGTTTAACAAAGGCCTCTAAAAGAGTATAACAAAGGCCACTTTTCGAGTACAACAAAGTCCCCTGATCGAGTATAACAAAGGCCCCTGATCGAGTATAACAAAGTCTCCTGTTCGAGTATAACAGAGTCCCCTGCTCGAGTGTCTTAATATTGGCATAGTTTATGTGAGTATATGTTTGTTAGCATAGCATGTGTGTCTCAGTGTTGACATGCCGAGTATATCTCAGTTTTGGCATAGCGTGTGTAGTGCATTCCAGAGGCAGGCGAAGATTTACACCCTCAACTGACTGGGTTTCGTGTGTATTCCACTACAACAACGAGCATTGCCCAGCGTGCTTGTTCAGTTTACCTTCATCGCTCTTTAATACGTGGGAACAACACAAGAGGCGGTTTTCTGTACAGTCTTACAACACCAGTGACGATCAATCCTGTGTCGTCCAGGGCAGAGTTGGATCCTGACATCAATTATACAGACATTCCACTCCACCAATTCTATTTATCTCATTCCACTCTTAGGTAAGGTGGATCAAAGGGTATAGAAATCTAGAAGGGTGAAATAACATTGGTGGAAAGCTAGAGTGGAAACCGACAGGAAAATACCTCCCCCTCCCCACAAAAATATTTAACACACGGGTAGAAAAATCAACACACATTGTATATATCCTGACTTTACACATGTAGTATACCAAGTGAATCTATAACACCCACGGAGATTCACAACACTTCAAACTAAACTATCTTACAAAGCCTAACGTGTCCTTAATTAGATCAGGTTGGGTATAGTGATTCTATTTCATCAGGTGAGGGTTGGGAAGCCTTGTGTTCTCCCGTTAAAGGACCAGCTTGTTACCTATGCCTGTAAACCTTTTTTTTAAACACAATTATGATTAGATTAGGTTAGGTTAGGTTAGGATAGGTTAAGTTAGATTGGGTGAAGTATGGTTAATCCGTGAATTAAAACAAAATTTTTTAATCTTCGTTTCGTTAATCTGACAATTTATTTTCGTGGGAGTATCAACAGCAAGAAGCACCAGGGTTGTATGCAGAGATGGGGGCTACAAGCATAATGAATTAACGAGCTTCAAACACTAAACAACCTTGAATGACAGACCACAAACGACACAATCTCTTCCCCTGATAACACCAATTACTAGAAAAAAAAATATACCAGATTAAACTCTTCTTATACACAGGAAGAGCCAAGAGTGTTTAAAGGAAGTTAGTTTGATTTTCTATAATATCAGTAATATCGATTCTAACATTACAAAGTTGTTTATCCGTCAAAGACTTTTTATGCATTTTTATAATTTTATATTTATTCCCCGATATCCTGAGTATGTCCATTCGTGTGTTCGTTTCCGTGTATGATCATGTGTTATTGTGTTCGTGTGTCGTCCGTAGGTTCGTGTGTTCATCTTTCTAGGAAGGAAGTTTAACCGTGACAGCTTGAATAAAGGACCCTGGCCAAACTCTGTACCTGACATGACCCAACCTAACCTAAACACAATTTAAACTAAACTGAACACGACTAAACCATGCTGCTATCTATCTAAATTTTGTCAAGCTCAAATAATCCTTGTCACCACTGTCATACACCCACCAACCCACAGTCATACACCCATCAACCTACATTCATACACCCATCAACCCACAGTCATACACCCACCAACCCACAGTCATACACCCATCAACCTACATTCATACACCCATCAACCCACAGTCATACACCCACCAACCCACAGTCATACACCCACCAACCCAGTCATACACCCATCAACCTACAGTCATACACCCACCAACCCACAGTCATACACCCACCAACCCACAGTCATACAGCCACCAACCCACAGTCATACACCCATCAACCCACAGTCATACACCCATCAACCCACAGTCATACACCCACCAACCCACAGTCAAACAGCCACCAACCCACAGTCATACACCCATCAACCCACAGTCATACACACTCCATCAACCCACAGTCATACACCCACCAACCCACAGTCATACACCCAACACCAACCCAGCTATACACCCATCAACCTACAGTCATACCCACCAACCCACAGCACACCCACCAACCCACAGCCACCAACCCGTTGCAGTCATACACCCATCAACCCCACAGTCATACACCCATCAACCCACAGTCATACACCCACCAACCCACAAACAAACAGCCACCAACCCACAGTCATAAAAATCACCAACCCGCAGTCAAAACACCCATCAACTAACAGTCATACACCCACCAACCTACAAAATACACCCACTCGTCCCACAGTCATACACCCACCAACCCACAGTCATACACCCACCAACCCACAGTCATGCACCCACCAACCCGCAGTCATACACCCACCAACCCGCAGTCATACACCCATCAACCCACAGTCATACACCCGTCAACCCACAGTCATACACCCACCAACCCACAGTCATACACCCACCAACCCGCAGTCAAACACCCATCAACCCACAGTCATACTCCCACCAACCCACAGTCATACACCCATCAACCCACGGTCATCAGCACCACCAACCCACCGTCATACACCCATCAACCGCCAGTCATACAACGTAACCTACAGTCATACACCCACCAACCCACAGTCATACAACCAACAACCCACAGTCATACACACCCACCAACCCACAGCCACACCCACCAACCCACAGTCATACACCCACCAACCCGCAGTCAAACACCCATCAACCCACAGTCATACTCCCACCAACCCACAGTCATACACCCATCAACCCACGGTCATACACCCACCAACCCACAGTCATACACCCATCAACCCACAGTCATACACCCACCAACCCACCGTCATACACCCACCAACCCACACTCATACACCCACCAACCCACAGCACAGCCACCAAATCCCACAGTCATACACCCATCAACCCACAGTCACACAATTCCACCAACCCACAGTCATACCCCCACCAACCCAGTCATACACCCATCAACCTACAGTCACACACCCACCACCCCACAGTCACACACCCACCAACCCACAGTCATACAGCCACCAACCCACAGTCATACACCCATCAACCCACAGTCATACACCCATCAACCCACAGTCATACACCCACCAACCCACAGTCAAACAGCCACCAACCCACAGTCATACACCCACCAACCCGCAGTCAAACACCCATCAACTAACAATACACACCCACCAACCCAAGTCAAGTACCCACCAACCCACAGCCGCCCAGCACCCATCAACCTACAGTCATACACCCATCAACCCACAGTCATACACCCACCAACCCGCAGTCATACACCCACCAACCCGCAGTCATACGCCCATCAATCCACAGTCATACACCCACCAACCCACAGTCATACACCCACCAACCCACAGTCATACACCCACCAACCCGCAGTCAAACACCCATCAACCCACAGTCATACTCCCACCAACCCACAGTCATACACCCATCAACCCACGGTAATACACCCACCAACCCACAGTCATACACCCATCAACCCACAGTCATACACCCACCAACCCACAGTCATACACCCACCAACCCACAGTCAAAAAGCCACCAACCCACAGTCATACACCCACCAACCCGCAGTCAAACACCCATCAACCCACACAGTCATACACCCACCAACCCACAGCCATACACCCACCGCTGTAGTCATACACCCACCAAATCCCACAGCAGTCATATACACCCACCAACCCACAGTAGTCATACACCCACCAACCCGCAGTCATACACCCACCAACCCAGCCACACCCATCAACCCACAGCCATTAACACCCACCATCCCACAGAAGGTCATACACCCACCAACCCATACAGTCATACACCCACCAACCCGCAGTCAAACACCCATCAACCCACAGTCATACTCCCACCAACCCACAGTCATACACCCATCAACCCACGGTAATACACCCACCAACCCACAGTCATACACCCATCAACCCACAGTCATACACCCACCAACCCACAGTCATACACCCACCAACCCACAGTCATACACCCAGCCTCTGTATCTGACTTTACCTGACCTGACTTAACCAGATCCAATCAAGAAACCCATTATTTTTCACCTCTATTACACCTTGAAGCAGGTATTGAGGCCACCTGACCTGACCTCAATTACTCTGCAGTATTCCCAAGGCATTTGACCACCTCTGCTAGCGTATTCGGTACACCTAACATGACATGACCTGACCTGGCCTGGCCTGACCTCCAAGAACGAGAAAATATACCCAAGATCTATTTAAATCTATCCCAGAAATTTAAACCTTCAATATATTTTTTTTTAGTTCATTGGTTATGTCTTTGTTTTGCTCTTGTGTTTACGGTTCTTGTTTATGAATTAAAGAAACGATAAGAGAATCCAGCCCGTCAAACTTCTACTGATAATCACAACTCGAATTATGCAACTGAAGAACAACAACAACAATAAAAAGAACAAGAACAAAAAGAACAGCAGGATATAATTCCTATAGAACCTCATGACTAGTTTATTAATGCCTTAAGAAACACTAACAACAATCCTCAGCCAACACGGACCTACAAAACATCAACAAGGTGACGACAACAACAGCTCAAACGCTCCAGCTTAACACCTACAAATTTCCGGGAGCTTAGTGTCGCTACATGAAACAAACACGGCGGCGAGTCCTACAGCTACACACTGTAATGGTCGGCGGAGCAAAGGACGAGACAGCGACGCGTACTCATTGGTGGAGCTTTAATAACAACAGCATGTGGTAACTAGGAGATGTGTGTGTGTTGTGAGGTAGTGAAGGACCACAACATCTCACGTTTTGTGTTACACGTCAAAGACTGAACAATGTGAAGCAGCGGCCCTCCCCCCACACC
This sequence comes from Homarus americanus, assembly GCF_018991925.1. Lineage (NCBI taxonomy): Eukaryota > Metazoa > Arthropoda > Malacostraca > Decapoda > Nephropidae > Homarus > Homarus americanus. Next base: position 1,816 of record NW_024717230.1, on the reverse strand, counting down.
ACGCTGCCTGTAGTAACACCACCGTTAATAAAGGACAAAACGGTACAATATGGAGGTGGGGGGTGGCGTGTGGACAAGGCACGAGAGAGCTGCCTTGTTAATATGATGGTCACCAGACACGGCAAACACCAGGTGGCGGGTGTAGCTCTTCCTGCTGAATAAAAACCAAGAGCGAGTTTGACGACGCTACACGAACACCGTCCTCAAGGGGGACATCTTGGACTCGAGTGTGAGAGATAGAGACTCCCAAACAATCAAACACGTCTGGTTAATTCCTTCACATTTATATAAGAACACATTCGTCTTCAACTAAACACGATTTCTTTTCAACTTCTCCTAAAAAAATTCCTCTTCGACTCCAAGGCTGAAATTCGAGTCCCACTTGAAACGAATAAAATAAAATATATGTGAAGAGAAAATGTAAATAGTGTGTTTGACTGTGTGAGGCTGATGGAAGCAACACTAATTATGCTGTATAATGGGTTGTGTTCAGTAAGGTCAGAGTGATTAGTGGCGCGCGCCATCACCACTTCCCGCCTCCTATAAACGCCCCTACACCCACCACGCCTCCCTCTTGCCCAACTCAACACGCCCACTTAGCTACCCCTACACGCCCCTTACCCTCCCCCCACCATACACCACGCCCCTTGCTGCCTACCCCTTACGCGCCCCCACCCCTCCACACCACGCCCACCCACTCATCGTACACTAATAAGGTGATAAGATTACCTCATCATGACACTGGTGTGAATCAGCATCAGGAACTCACCTTCCCCTGCATCAAGGTGCCCACCCTCACCCACCCTACCTGGCAGCCACTCACCTGCGTATTATACCACCTGACACGGGAACTCACACACACACGGGATGACACGGTAGAACACAGTGCTTGTAAGGTAAATAGAAGCCAGTCTTAATGGGTCCCAACCTTAAACTATTAGGACTCATTAAGACTGAGGTCTATTAAGACTGGAACCATTAGGCCTGTGGTATCTTTGGACTGAGGCTCATTAGGACTGAGAACCATTGGAAATGTGACCAATTAGAATTGGGGCCCATTAAAACTGGGACCCAATAGGACTGGGGCCCATTAGGACTAGGGCCCATTAGGACAGGGGTTCATTTGATAAGATGCCCACCTAGTAAAAGTGTAAAAGAGGGCATGCAAGATTATTCTCTCCCCTTCCTACTCCACATATCAAGAAGCGCTCAACACACTGACCCTTTCGACTCTCACTGACCATCACCACGACCACATCTGCAAATTTGCTAAGAAGCTTCTACACCATCCTCGACACCGGCTCCTACTACCACCTGAGATCCCTAGCCCGAGAATTGCTGTTTAACACCACAACCGCATCCAGCCCATAAGTGCACGAACTGATCGCTATAAGAACAGCCCAGTCCCAACCATTGTAAAAATTATCAATAACTTGTAATAAACCAGTGTATTCACTCCCAGTAAATACTACTTCTTGCACTGTCACTATGTTGAAATGCACTGTAGTTTGAGCTTTTCCCCATCTAGTTATTATATATCTTATTTGTATCACTTATGTTACTTATATATTATTTGTAATTCGAAACCCATTCCCCAAATATATAACTGTATATTTTCAGCCTTCTGGCTGCCAAGCTCTTTCAATAAACCGTTAATTATTATTATTATTATTATTATTACACTTAATTCTACCAGTTGAATCACAGGTGATGGCCGTCAGCCACGGTAGTTGAACACCAACTCAAAACAAGGGTTCGACTCCCGAATGAGAAAAATGTCCAATACACAACATTTCAGGTCGAGTTGTTTACATAT
>NW_024717229.1:0-72447 GCF_018991925.1 Homarus americanus | reverse complement strand
TCATCACTACATATAACACCATCTATCATCACTACATAACACCACCCATCATCACTACATATAACATCCATCATCACTACATAACACCACCCATCATCACTACATATAACAACATCCATCATCACTACATAACACCACCCATCATCACTACATATAACATCCATCATCACTACATATAACATCATCATCCATCACCACTACATATAACACCATCCATCATCACTACATAACACCACCCATCATCACTACATATAACATCCATCATCACTACATATGACATCATCCATCATCACTACATATAACACCACCCATCATCACTACATATAACACCACCCATCACTACATATAACACCACCCATCATCACTACATATAACATCATCCATCATCACTACATATAACATCCATCATCAGTACATATAACATCATCCATCATCACTACATATAACACCATCCATCATCACTACATATAACACCATCCATCATCACTACAGATCGGTATAGTAGTTTCCGAGATTCTCGTGCGGACACACAAACACACAAACAAACATACATACTTCTTTGTTTTATATATATAGATACAAGAAACAAAAATCTTTAATTATTTATTAATTGTAAGTTTTAAGGTTTTCCTGGAACCATTGGCAGGAAATAAGGACACTTGAACCTTGAAAACTTACTGTCGTCATAATTATTTATAATAAACCTGTCGATGATGTTTATTTCCGGGTTAAAGTAAAAGGAAGGTTTTGTCTGGACTATTATCATGTAGACAGTTGCTGGTTGACGATACTGAAGACCCATACAGGTGTGTGGTGCTTGTGCTTGGTGATGCTTCGTATATGAGAGATAATCCCAGGAGTGAACTTTGTTCTGAAAGGACAAACAAAAAAAGTCATTAGTTATCGTTGTCTCGGAAGTGTTTATATGTCGGTCACTCTTGTGTTGTCGATGTGTCCACCCCACAGAGTTATTGCCTGAAGTGACACATTAGACTTCAATTAAAGATCCTCTCCATATGGAAGCTGTTCACACCTCTTGACAGTATTTGGTCTGACATTTAGTTATAAAGGTCGTTTTTTGTCAAGTTCATCTTCCTATGACAACATTAACAATTCATATCACGTTTTAGAGCTGTATGTTCTTCAAGCTAATTAACACGGTACAGGTAACACCAGAGTCAGGCAGGTACAGTGTTAAGCGTCGTGGTCTACTGCTGTCTTACTGAGTAACGATGATGAAGTAAAGTGGGAAATGACTTTGCCATGAGAGAGGAGAGGAAAGAGAGAAGGAAAGAATAGAAACGGGAAGTAAAGTAGTAGGGAGTAATAGCAGGTGGGCTGTCCACCTAGCTGAGTCGAGGTGATTGGTTGGGGTGGTGGCCATACACAGCACGCTCCTGCTCGCTCAAGGGAGGCTGGGGTGGGGGGAGCTAAGCTAGTTAGGTATTCAGTATTGTATTGTGTGTTAATTTATGTAAGTTAAATGGTGGTGTTATTTTTTCATGTATTGTATAAAGTGAGTCTCTTTTTTATATAATAACTCACCTGAAGTGTCGCCCCAGGAAAAGGTAACAGAGACCTTAATGACACAGGTAGATTGTCACTCCTCTCGCCGCCCAGCGTATCCCACCTGAAGTTTAACCATCCCGGCGATACCTGGGGGGGGGGGCTTAAGTATAATATATACTCTTATATAATAATGTTGATGCTATAATACACTGGCAGTCATAGTACAGTACATGTGTTGCCTTTATTGAGTTGAGTTTTGTATTTTTAGAAAAAGAGAGAGAAATCTGAGCAACATAATATGGAGAGAGAGAGAGAGAGAGAGAGAGAGAGAGAGTGTATTACATTGCCACACCTGATTCCTTCCTGGTGTATATTTTTACCACCTCTGGTACAACTGTGTCTCTTGCCGATCTATTTTGCACTGTCGCTTCCTGCCTTTCATCTTCCACCTTTCATCTTCTCCTTCATCTTCTTCTCCCCATCGTCTTTCTCCTCCATCTTACCCCTTCATCTTCCCTCCCTTCTTCCTCCCTTCCATCTCCCCATTCATTTCTCCTCCCTTCTTCTCCCCCCTTCATCTTCCTCTCCCCTCCATCTTCCCTCCTTTTACCTTCCTCCTTCGGTCTTCTCCTTTCTTTTCCACCAATCTCCTTACCTTCCACTGCTGTCTTAGTCCATTACTGTTTTTAAGAAATTTAGTTTTTTCAAGGATTTCGATATTTCATTCACTTACAATTCTTTTTTGTTTTAATTTCATTTTCTCACTCCTGATTCAAATGATTCAAGTGATGCAGATAATTTAAAATATCCAGCCCTTATAATGTCTTTAGTGCTTCTTAAACTTGGGTAAATATTATTCCATTAAGTTTATAAACAAATACACGACTCAGACACGTTGGTATTATAATCACAAAGCAAAGATATCAAGAAGTTGTGACGCTTCATCTGTACAACCAGTTGAGAATAAACTTTACTTCTCTAAAAGTTTACAAGAAATGAGGGAGAGTTTCTCGCCAGGGGGCGCAGCGCTGTGAGAGAAGAATGTAAATAAGCCTGACTAACTAAGAAGACGACCAGGGGTAAGAAATGGTCCGTCTTGAGGATGTGGTTCAGGAGGTGAGGTGAAGATATAAACCTCGAAGACGTCATAAAACACAGAGATGATACTATTTCTAACCTTCCCAAGTCTCTGGTGGGTGGCAGGTGATCACCAACATGAAATACACCAACATGAAATACACCAACATGAAATACACCAACATGAAATACACCAACATGAAATACACCGACATGAAATGCGCCAAAATGAAATAGATGATGCCAAATGAAGTTGATTGTGACTCAGACAGTAACCATAGCAGGACCTAAAAACAGCCAAGACTGTTCTAAAATAAGAACTTAAATTATAATTTCTGCCCAAGAGAGCGAGTGAATGAACTTTAATTTCCATTATAGTATAAAACTTTAATGAGTTTATCTTCAACGTGATCTTAAATTTTAGTGGGTGAATCTTTTCATTGGATAATTGAATCTTTGAGAATAAAATTTTAAGGCGGCCATTTAGCGTCATCATGCTGTAAGATGTAGATACGCTCCAAAAAGTATGTTTACGATTTTGTGTTAGACGATATGACACGACAGACGAAGGATTTTGACGACCCTACCGAGACAGCAGGAGTCACAGTTCAATTTGAAATTCATTGGTCCTCTCCGTAAAGATACTTTAAGAGAGTGTGTTTACAACTCCTGGTGGTTAATGTGATGCAGCAGTGTACAGCACATCGTCCATAAGGTGTTTCTTAGGCCAGACCCTTCAGAGTACAGCGGGTGGTTACACTACTCACCTACCTTACACTCTCCCTGATGCTTTTGTTAGATGTTGAAACAGGAACTGTGGATCAACCTGTACAGCTTCTCCTTTTACTTTCACACAAACAATAGATTTAACATGTTGCCTAAGTCCTTTGATGAAACAATAAGCACAAAATCGATGTTTTTAAAGTCATTCTTATAACAAAAGTGTTATCGCATGATCCGCCATCTCGGGTTTTCTAAATGTTGACAAGATTTTCAGGAGACTCCTTATTTGATTCTATTGCCAGTTGATGTGGGCCCGACCTTGTTTTGACACACTGACTGGCCTCGTGTTAATTTATTCTCACTTAACATTCTTTTTTTCGTACCTGAACTCCTCGACCGAACGCTCTTAAAGTTTGTAGAGAAGTTGAAACTGGTCTTATTGATATTGGTGGAGGCAGACTGATAGAGGTCCCAGCGATAAGAGAGTACAGCCGGGTCCCGCTGGAGACACTGAACACATTTACGTTATTACATCTGGAAATAGACGATCACTCACCAAAGAAAACAAAGACAATTTTACCAACTGATATTGATACTGATATTAATATTAAAACAGTTTATTTAGCCAGAAAAAAACATAGATACAGAGTCGATAATAATAACAATATTAACATGGCTGAGCCAGGTGAAAGCCTGAGATCTCTTGAAGGCACCTGATATTTATTGTATATTTATCTCAAAGAAGTATTCTGTAACATTTAGTGTCATGTGGAACAGTACACATAACATGGTGGTAATAAGAACATATCACAATGTTACCACGGTTATCACTTCGTTTTTATTTATTTTATACATTTATAATATAAATATATACATATTTTACAGCGGCGTTGATATACATAAATATGATAAGGGAGGGAAGCAGTACAACATGGGTTGGAGCAAGAGGACAGAGCTATCACCATCAAGTCTTGTCGGCTAATAAAATTATTGCAATGGTAATTTCTATCTATCTACATGACAATCTATGATATAATGGTTTTGGTGGTACAATATAAGCAGGAATATAAAGTAGGTATTACATGAAAAGTAATACTTAAACAATAGATATTTTTTAAGCGATGATTTAAAGGAAGGGAGCGTAGTCTTTGCTCGGATGAGGGGGGGTAAGTTATTCCACACCTTCACACCATGATATTTTATGGAGGTCTGGGACTGAGAGGAGCGCATGGAGGGGTGGTCTTAGTAGCTCTGGGCGCCTTAAGCTGTATCTCTGATTATTCCGGAACTGGAAATAATTAGTGTCAATCAAGTGATTGCTCAGGTACGGTCGCTATGTGATCTTCCTGACCAGCGTAACAAAAAAGGTTGGTTACCTTCTCAGACTCGTAAAGTGTGTCAGTTTTCTGGTGTAGTTAAACGCGTGTTATTCAGGGTATGATCTTTACAAACTATATAATAGGAAGTCAATGTGCAGTAAGTCAATAATAATGTATTGCTTTTTCCTCTGTTCCTTTGACTATTTTGTGTGTACGATCCTGCGGACCGGGCGTGATCACGATCAATGGTTGTCCCACTCACTCACTCACTAGGTCTCCTGCCATCTCTTACCCATGAAATTAGATTAAATCTGCCCTGTCGTATCCTCTTTACCTATCCTATCCCCCCCTTGTCTCTATTAACCTTAATATATCATCACTCTCTCTCCCCTACTCTCCTTCCCTGCTTCCTCTACCATTATCTCCACCTCCTCTTTCCTTCCCCTTCCACAATTATTATATCCTCGTATCTATGTCCGTTATTCTCTTTATCTGTTCCTACTTCCTTCACCATATCTCTCTATCCCTTCAGCCTAAATCACAATGGCTACAAGAACGAGAGCTTGTGTTGGTAAAAGAGGAATTTTTGAACACCATGACAAATGTATATTTTTGATGACTTAGGGAGAACGTGTGGCGTGATTAGTGTAGAAGAGGAGATTGTCATACCCTTCTATCCAGTCTTGTTAGTCTCTTATGCCCCACCCTGCCAGTCCTCATACCCTACCCTACTATTCCCTCATACCCTACACTGTTAGTCTCTCATACCCTACCATTCCAGTCCCTCATATTCCACCATGCCAGATCCTCGTACCTCACCCTGCCAGTTTGAATTTGTGTGTCAACCAAATTAAGTTCTGTAAAAATCTAAAATCGACCTGATGTCTTTCGTCCTCCCATACCATCATCATCTCCCAGTTGGTTGTCTTATAAATAGTAGCTCGATGCCCTGGAGTCTCTGGTAGTTTCAATAAGTCTGGAGCCAAACTCATTAAGGAACTTCAGGGTGTTGGTGCCCCAGGTTCCCACAGTCTCTGAAGCTGTTGGGATAAAGTAATATCGAGGGCTAAGGTTCCTGTGCTTTATCTCTTCCTGGTACAGTGTTCCCTAAAGCTTGCCGCTCTTCCTGCTCCAGCTACACTCCTGTATCCTTCTTCCTCCCCGTCACTTGGTCAGGTCATCCTCACTGCAGGTTTTCACCAAGTTTCCGCTGGGAACTGAGTAAAAATCGCACCCATTCCCCCCTGTACTCGGCAGCTGACGGGAAACATCAGTCCCGCAAGCAACTCGATTTCCTAAAGTGAGTGTTGCTCGAGGGATTGTTTGTGAAATATCCTCGAGCGTAGAAGACAACGGCAAGAAATACAATGATCTACGTTGTAAAAGAGCAACATGGAAGGAGTGTGTGCAGGTTCTCTCTCAGGCAGCCCAGGGGAGGGAGGGAGAGTGAGCCGCATTATGTTGTCATGACTGGGGGAGGGGGAGGGAGAGGGAGCTACATTATGCTGTCATGCTGGGGAGAGGGAGAGTGAGCCGCATTATGTTGTTATGCTGGGGAGGGAGGGAGAGTGAGCCGCATTATGTTGTCATGACGGGGAGAGAGGGAGGGAGAGGGAGCTACATTATGCTGGAAGTCATGCTGGGGAGAGGGAGAGTGGTTTCGCATTATGTTGTTAAGTGCTGGGGAGGGAGGGAGAGCGGAGCTGAGCAAGTTTGTCATGTTTGGGAGGAAGGGAGAGGAGCTGCATTATGCTGTCATGCTGAGGGAGAGAGCCGCATGTTGTCATGACGGGGGAGAGAGAGGAGGGAGAGTGGAGCCGCATTATGTTGTCATGACGGGAGAGAGGGAGAGTGAGCTGCATTATGTCAGTCATGCTTGGAGGAGAGTGAGCTGCATTATGCTGTCATGCTGGGGAGAGAGCTGCATTATGTTGTCATGACGGGGAGAGAGGGAGGGAGAGGGAGCTGTATTATGCTCTCATGCTGGGGAGGGAGGGAGAGGGAGCTGCATTATGCTGTCATGATGGGGAGGGAGGGAGAGGGAGCTGCATTATGCTGTCATGCTGGAGAGGGAGGGAGAGGGAGCTGCATTATGCTGTCATGCAGGGGAGGGAGGGAGAGGGAGCTGCATTATGCTATCATGTTGGGGAGGGAGGGAGAGGGAGCTGCATTATGCTGTCATGTCGGGGAGAGAGGGAGAGGAGGTCGCATTATGCTGCATGCTGCATTAATATGATGCAGCATAACTCCAGCAGTCTCGCTACAGCTTTGTATGTATGGATGATAACACAGTAGACTGCTTACTGTGATAAACTTATACAGTCGAATGAAACCTGAGAGACTACTCAATATTAGTCCTTTCATTATACTCTAATATTATCATTGTCACGGACACGGACACAAGAATTCAATGGATCTAAGTAACGAAAATAAGGAATAATTTAAGTTGTTGTCAAAGACTTTCATATGATTATTGTTTATAACTGAAGGTGTTGGAACTATTTTATCACAACAAAGAAATATAATGCAGTAAAACATGGACAGTGACGAAGTATAATAAAGAACAAAGACAAACTGTGACATAGAGAACATCCAAGATACAGGAAGACAAACAATAGTAAAATGACAAGGACAGTCATGAGGACACTGAAGGTGAAACTAACAAAAGATACCTGGAGGAGTTGTTAAAAATATTGATTTATGTTTTTAACTTTTTGTACTTTTTTGAAGTTTTTGTTTTCTCCATAATACAAAAATATCGGTTAATATTCGTTTTTATCCCAATAGGTATTTGGCATTTTTTACCATTATCACTAGGATTATTTTCAGGTTAGGTTTGGTTAGGTCAGGTCAGGTCAGGTCATGTCAGTTAAAAATACTAAAATACACTAGAAAAATAATATCTACCAATTGGGGAAATTGGGATGAAAATTAATTTCTTACCAAATTTTCTCCAAAATGTGTAAAATAATTTTGCAGCTTCATAATAATTCACTAAACAATAAAAATTCACATCTGAGATAATAGAATTGTCCAGGAATTATTAAGGCATCACCTGGTCATGTTAAGCCCACCTGGTGAAGATAAACATGTTGGTAATGTTTGTATCGTGACTGAACCACCTCACACAGCAGCCAAGGAGACCCTGAGGCTATAGGCCACTGACTTAAGTGCTTACATTACACAACATAACGCTCTGTAATGGCCGATGATGCTGTTCTGGTTGTCTAATTGTAGTTTCCAACTCGGTAATTACAGCAGGTACCTTTTTATTATCCTGCCATTAAAATAATTAAGTGAATTTATAGACTTACTGTACGTAACATCATGAAAGTATAAACCGATGAATTAAAATTAAATAATTATCTTATAAAACAACTAATCTATTTAATTTTCCTTTGAGAGTTAAAGGGATAAAATACACACCAACTGGAGTCTAACTAACCTGGTGTGACTCCTCTCCGCCCCACCCAACACATAATCATCCACTCCAGGTAACCTTACACCGCCTAATGGAGCCAAACCTAATAGAATCACACCGAACTTATCCAAATAAACTTTTCAGTGGGTAACCTTGACTCTACCACACCTTGGCTTTAGACGCTAGTATAAGTCTGGCTGGAGGGACCGTAGTCATTATAAGGGAAGCTTTTTAATAATAGCCATTACCTGCCTCCCGTTAACACTAATGAAATGTTCCTAAAATTAAACGACCGACAATTAAATCCAAATCCTTTTGAATATTTACATAATTTACTGCAGTGCTTCATTATGTTAGTGTGGGGGGCGTTTGTTGTGGCCGGGACTCCTCTTCAGATAATATAAATACAGATAATGTTGTTTTAATAAGTAATCTCTTAATGAAAATGTAGAGAAAAATTGGTCAACAAATCTTAATAGTTATCCTGATTTCTTAAAGAACAATAGAGGAATAAGAAGAGGAGGAGGAGGGAAAGAAAAGAAAGCATAAAGAAAAAATATAACAGAGAAAAAATGAAGAGTAAGATGAAAGAAACTTAGACTGATCAAAAAGACGTATAACAATCTGATTCAAACTAATCACTATATTAGATCAGATCAGATCAGGTCAAGGTTAGGTTAGTTTTGGTTAGATGAGGTCAGGTCAGGCGAGATTAGGCTAGGCTAAACTTGTTTTACACTAGGTTAGGTTAGGTCAGGTTAGGCTAGGCTACACTTGTTTTACACTAGGTTAGGTTAGGTCAGGTTAGGCTATGCTAGGCCAAGGTGGGTGGAGCTTTGCTGACGTCAGCAGGTAGACTCCCTCGCCTACCTCTCACCCCTTATAAACAGAACATTTTATGGTTCTATATACTATACTTTGTTATCTCAGTATCTCACATAGAAAATAATACTAATAGAGAGTTTAATCTTGCATATAACTTTAGCTAAGGACACCAGTCAGTGTGGTGGGTGATACACAGAAGGAAAGGTTAAAAGAAAAACAATGTATTTCAGTTATAGTCATGTATTTAAATAACTGCAGCTTAAGATAGGGTAATTATAACTACATATACAGTTGCCTACAGGAGTTCCTTTCCTCCCTGTTGTGTCCATTATGTTAATAATGTAGACATAATGTGACAGTAGTTATGACGTCATATGATGTGTTACAGCCACTGACGCCAGATTATGGGGGGAGGGGGGGGTAGTTAGAGCAGGTGATCACAGGTGCTGCCTTTGCCTCCAGGTGTGAGTGAGGTGACAGTAGTTATGACCTCACAAGACAAGTGTTATCTTCACTGACACTTGTTTCATCAAAAGATAAAACACGTAGACGTTTACAGTCACCCACAGACTCACATTTATGATACAACAGTTGCAGAAGTGCATGCAACACACCTGGTTCCACATTGAGCTTAGACTCCAACGATCCAGTGTACTGATAGATGGGAAACGAAATTGACTTTTACCAGGCAAGTAGTGATAAGCTTTCGGGCTTAAGCTGCGAAGGGTCAGTGTTCGACTGATATCCTCCTTAGACCAGTATATTACAGGGACACCAGTCAAGACAAAATTCACCTGAGAAGAGTAAAAAGTAACTACTTAAAACATCTTTAGTAGCAGCAGTAGCCTTAGTAAAGTATTTTCTATCAGCTCATGCCAATAAATCCTCTCCTGCCATCCTCTTTTTCCCTCAATGAGAAGAACATCTCTCTCCCTCCTCACATCATCCAGTTGACGTTGTAGATCCTCAGTGATCAGAACTGGTCTTTCTTCCTCAGGTTCTTTCTCTTGCAGTACATCAGGTGCCCATGTAGAATCAATTTCTTGCACAGTCCTCTTCTGGCCTCTTCTCTCTGCACGTATGTCTATGATGACAGCCGCTGACTTGTCTGCAGCTATTAATGTTCCTATGACTGATACAGCACAGAGAGAGAGAGAGAGAGAATTGTAACTATGTACAATTGCCTACAGGATATTCTTTCCTCCCTCTTGTGTTCATTATATTAATAATGTAACATGAGGTGAGAGGAGTGATGATGACCTCACATAACACGTGAGTGATATGGGTTGGGTGTAAACGGGGCTGGCTAGTATGGGCCAATAGACCCGCTGAAGTTTTCTTCATTCTTATGTTCTTAGAGAGAGGAGGAGAGGGAGTGGGGAGAGGGAGAAGGGGGAGTGTCCTGAAAACTTATTACCAGACTCTGATAGAATTTCCAATTCATTACACAACACTACCAGGGCACATATATTTATTTGCTTTTGACATTATTTACGAATTCTCTAATGTTAAATTTATGGTAAATGTTATGAAAAATATATAAAATTCATATTCAATATTTATCAAACTACTTTTACAATGGACTGCAGATTCTGTCAGCCTCTGGGAGCTGTTCAATGCCCACCGAGCATATCCGAGCATTAGCAGTATTAATGTTGTCTTTTCTCTTGAAGAGGTTAATCCACTGTATCTTAGTTCTTCATCTTTAGGACGTGTATGAAAGTGTATATTCCCGTCTCGCTTGAACCAAGAATTACACCCAAACACAACACAATTAGCGGACATTATGTGACTGAGGACACCAGTTTTCACAGTTGTGGCTGCAGCCAACTGAGGTGGCGGTCTTTCGACCTCTCTAACCACTAACGTCATGCGTAAGCTGGGTCGCATTTTGGGTCAAGTCGAGGATGTCCTCCTCTTTTACAGATTTTGGGACCACCTAGGCGTGAATTTAAGTTGCAGAAACTGTCGCCAACACAACAACCACGCCATAAGTTAACGAGTTGCATGGCCCAGTGTTAAGGAATAGACCGAGAAGACCGGACAATACGCCAACTGCACTGGCTAACCATTATACCAGAACATGATCCGCAAATCGATTAACATCCAGGTTCCTAATTACAGATAGGTTAAGAAGCAAATGGCGGAAAAAAAACTTGCCTATAATTCACACTGCCCGGGAATCGAACCATTACACCACAGGTCGCCAAAATCATGTATACTAAGTCCAAAAGGTTTTTCTTTTTTTCGTGCCGGTCAAGCCCCGACCAGAGGTTAGCTAGACCCCCGGACAACTCTTTCGGAGCTTGACCAGCACGTGGTATTGGTATTATCATCTCGACTTAATTATATGTTACAAAGTCACTTGTGAGTATTTCAATGTTTTTTTTATAATATTTACTTATTCTAAGCTAAACTTTAACAAAGAAATGGCTTAAATAATACGAAAACAAATACATAAAAGCGGAACTCCACCTAATATATACTGTATGTTACACTCAATAGGGATAATTGGTCATTAGTGATAACTTCTATGTATTTCTCTTTTCTGGAAAGTTTTCACTGGCAATAAACGATCCTGTAGATCATAAATATACATATAAATGAATACCTTCATATAAAATCTAACCTAACCTAACCTACTTACAGTATAATTTAACCATCATATGACAGTAAACGACGTTTTAACTGGAACACTAAATTTTACCAATACGAATTAATCTTAATTAAGTTGTAATAATAAAACCAAAAAGTTATCTCTATTTGACTAAAACGACTGATGATTTGTAAAAGCTTAATCGTAGACCATATAATCCTGGCCATTAAACTAAATAGGGATAATTGCCTAATATCGATAACTTCTATGTATTATTTTAAGCTTCTAACTGGCCATCGGCGATCATGTACTTCATCATATTAGGTATTAATAAATTATTTAATAGAAAACTTAAACTAACTTAACCTAACCTTAACAAATATTATCTAAGTGATATTAATATTATTTTCGTTTTAAATACAAGATAATCATCATGGGTGATATGATATGATATATTCTAAACAATAGTAAAGACTTAAACTATACAGATGAAAGGAAAACAAATACCAGTAATAAGTACAAGTAATAAATAACTTAATAAACCCTGTAACTAAATATATATATTACGATGTTCTTTGTCTTTTATATTATATACTTACTGTAGTATATACTTATAACATATTTAATGACGTAACAATAATGGATGCCCCTCGTGTACGAGGATGGCTGGCACAAGGGCCACCCAAGGTCTATAGAAGAGAGATTTATTTGATTTTGACGTTATTTACGGAATCTCTAACGTTAAATTTATGGTAAATGTTATGAAAAATAGATAAAATTCATATTCAATATTTATCAAACTACTTTTACAATGGACTGCAGTTTCTGTCAGCCTCTGGCAGCTGTTGAATGCCCACCGAGCATATCTGACCATTAGCAGTATTAATGTTGTCTTTTCTCTTGAAGAGATTAACCCACTGTATCTTAGTTCTTCATCTTTAGGACTTGTATGGAAGTGTATATTCCCCTCTCGTTTGAACCAAGAATTACACCCAAACACAACACAGTTAGCGGGCATTATGTGACTGAGGACACCAGTTTTTACAGTTGTGGCTGCAGCCAACTGAGAGGTAGTGTCTCGACCTCTCTACCCAGTGACGTCTTGCGCAACCTGCGTCATATTTTGGGTCAAGTGTGGGATGACCTCCTCTTTTATAGTCTTTGGGCTAAGTTACCTTAGGTTAGGTGAGTACCGATGCTACTTACGTACACTTTGTATTAGGTTTATATATTTGATATATTCTACGTACTGATCTTTTCGAATTATATAAAAAAATCAGATATACATTGAAATTATTACAATGTTTTAAATAGGTTTGGGAATTCATGTTGAGGTTGACGTTATGATGTTATTACTGCTCTTCAACAACTTAGGTCTTTAATAGTCTAGCAAAGTTAATAATACCACTAGTCCATCAAGAGTTACAATTTATAAGAGATAGAACTCCCTGTGTAGGACTAAGACTGTATAAACAAAAACAAAATTCTTATGTCTGTACTTTTTAATGACTATGAGTTCAATAGCGTCGTTACCACAGTGAATATTTTCAGTAAACAACGACCCTCAGTCTGTGACATAATATTTACCATCGTTCCATCGACTAAGATACGAAATAGAGGGTAAAAATGGTAATGATTTAGGAAATAGAGACGATAGATAAGAGACGTTAGACTGACAGGTGATGGTAGACGTTGCCGGGCTAAGGCGTAGCTGCAATTTAGAATTTGACGTTATATCCAAGGTAGTGGTGAAAACTGATGGAGAATTTGTTGTTGGAAAGAAGAAGGTGGAGAGGAGCAATGGTGGGGATGGTGATTAAAGTATTGGAGAGGAGGAGGAGGAAAATGGTGAGGACAGCATTAGTTGAGTGTTGGGAGGGAGCGCGTGAGGAGGAGGATGGAAAAAGTATTAGCAAGGAAAGTAGTAGAGATCCTGATGAAGGTAAAATGTTGACGACGAAAAACGTAGGAAGTTTTAACAGGAGTGTGGAGAAGAGTTGAACCTTTAAAGCTTATACCTAAAGAGCGCTTGACGAAGAATTTCTTCGTCTTGAATCAAATTGAAGCTGTTTTGTTCGTTTGTTCGCTTATGTACTTATTGTTACTTTGTTTTGCAATTTATCTTTATATTCTTAAACACTTTGAATAGTTTTAAAACATGTACAGATAAATGAAACGAGTAAACAGGTGTGCAGTGCTGGCTGATGTGTGTGAAGTATTCTGGGTAAGGATCAAAGGCTTCACTCCCTCTCCCCACAGCTACAGCCTCGTATCTCATTATGTTCGCCCTGTTTTGACCATTCTCAGTAGTTGGGGCCACTTTACCACCCTCCTCTTCCCTAGGTCTGTATGTTAACATTTCTTTTTTATCCAGTGATCATAAGATTCTTATGTTTACTACCAGGACATTTAGTGGCCCTCCCTCCTTCACGTTGACTGTGCCTCTACCCTGGAGGAGACAGCTGCCAGACCCACATGTACTGCCTGAGAATTTACATCGTAAGTTTCTCCCTGTAGGACATAAATCTTTTGCGGACAAAATTCCCAGGACACTTGGCAGTGTCTGGCATATAAGTACTTGAGGATCATTTGGTGAGGACGATGGGCATTTTAAATGTAACTTCTCATTTTTGTCTCTGTATTAAGAAGTTTTTTCATGACATAATATGTGATGAAAAACAGCGTTATTAGATATAAACTAATCATATATACGACCCAGAAGTAGATGCCAGATATTGCCAAGTGTTCAGAGATTTTGTCCTCAACTGTACATCCATCGTTGGCCCAGAAGATGACAACAGTCCACAGACAATATACAGCCACCATCAGCAGCTGATAACAGTTAATATAAATCAATCTACCATTACCAATACCTCGCAATAATATACTTATAATGGAGAACCACTAACAATAGCTGGCAACAGTTAACTTATATTATACACCCACCACCATCAGCTGGCAACAGTTAACATATACACCCACCATCAACAGCTGGCAACAGTTAACATGCAGTATGCAACAACGACTGGTAACTGACAACATACAACCACCACTAATAACTGGCAACAGTCAACGAGCCACAATAATATTAACACGACTGAATCATTTCCTTTTTGTTTCTTAACAACAGTCGGTACACCACAATCACTTACATGATGTAAGAAAGTTATGTTGGTAATAGTTGACAAATTGTCAACATATAAAAGTTATTAAGAATGGTCCACCATCAATGTTATTTGAGATCTTATATATCTGGCGGCGTCAGAACCCACCGAGAATTAGGGCGTTGAAACCTGTACTTCTCCGAGTATAAAATATGACCCCGGCCACCGTGTTATTATGGGCAGACTTCCGGCCACCACCATCATGAATAACTAACTGGAGATTATCCCCGTCCATTTACCTCAGTTATGTGGGCTACACACCGTCGTGGCCTGAGGGTCCACAGGTAATAACTGGACACATGACACAGGTTGTTTCTGGAGCCTGGAGACCCACCACTGACCTGCACCTACAGTAACCCACCACTGACCTACACCTACAGTAACCCACCACTGACCTGCACCTACAGTAACCCACCACTGACCTGCACCTACAGTAGCCTCGAGACCCACCACTGACCTGCACCTACAGTAACCCACCACTGACCTGCACCTTGCAGTAACCCACCACTGACCTGCACCTACTTTTAACCCACCACTGACCTGCATCCACCCCAGTAGCCTGGAGAGCCCACCACTGACCTTGCACCCCTACAGTAACCCACCACTGACTCGCACCTTACAGTAACCCACCACTGACCTGCACCTACTTTTAACCCACCACTGACCTGCAGGCACCTGCTGGTAGCCTCGAGACCACCACTGGGACCTGCACCCACAGTAGCCTGGGAGATCCACCACTGACCTGCACCTACAGTAACTCCGGAGACCCACCACGACCTGCACCTACAGTAGCCTTCGAGACTCCACCACACACTGACTCCAAAATTTGCAGGTAACTCACACCACTGACCTGTACCCACAGTAGCCTTGAGACTCCACCACTGACCTGCACCTACAGTAGCCTTGAGACCCACCACTGACCAGCACCTACAGTAACTCCACCACTGACCTGGTATCTGCCACAGTGGAAGCCTGAGACTCCACCACTGACCTGCACCTACAGTAGCCTTGAGACTCCACCACTGACCTGCACCTACAGTAACCCACCACTGACCTGCACCTACAGTAACCCACCACTGACCTGCACCTACAGTAACCCACCACTGACCTGCACCTACAGTAGCCTCGAGACCCACCACTGACCTGCACCTACAGTGTACAATCTTTGTTCCTGGAAACTTAGAGATTTACACAAATGAAACTCAACTTATAGCCCAATTAGTGATACACTTTTGGCGGGTAATGATGGTCAGTAATATAATTCGTTGTGTTAAGAACAAGAGAGAGTGTTGAGTGTGTGGGTGCGTGTTCACATAATCAGAAGGAAGTAGTTGGCTTTACTCGACTCACTGTTAGCACCTGGCATGACGTATCACCTGAACTCTGGAGGGAGGATACAGCCAAGTGTTGTGAGTCAGATCCGTGAATTAGAGAGAGGCGGTGACTTAGTGGCGGCCTCGGGAGACACGAGTGACCGCCCCACTCTAGCTGGCCTCCGTGACTCGCTGGCTCATATCTCTTCAATAAATCCTCTTTTCTTCTTCCCTCATACTTCTAAATTGATTATTATATTCATGTATATATTTCTCCTTCTCTTTCCTATGTAACTTACGGGTAAGAATTAAGGTGAATGGTAAATAAGAGCTGTGTGTTGGTCTGAGACATTTAGCGGTCGTCTTTAAGGCAGGTCCTCGGTGGCTGTCACATCCTTCCCTCATTTTCTCGCCAAGTTGCGGTCATAAATTTTCCGATGAAGGAAAGGGTGACGTTATGAGTTTGTACCATTTTTTAAATAATTATTATTATTATTTTTTGTATTAGCCCCTTAGTTTTTATATAAATGTTGGGCAGTTCTTTGAGTTTATATAATCATATCACCCCCTGTAACTTTCCACTGGCTATGAGGTGACATGGTCACATCACGTGACCAGGCGAGGCCCTAAAATGCTAGGTCAGGTCATAGAAGTCGACTACTGCAGGCACTCTCACTCAGCCCCTCACACCGACAGACGTATTTTAGAAGAGCTATTTAACATAGCCGCCGTCCTCATTTAACACTCATAGCTACAGTGATTAAGTTACGGTGATATACACTTGGAACTGTATATAATATATTTTCTTAATAAATACTTTTGCATGTCCTAACCCATTAACACCTCAGGAATCAACGGTTAAGGGCCAGTTCATTTTTTATATCGAGTTTGCCTGTAAATATAAACATTATTTTTCTTAAAGTATTATATTATCATAGTTTTTGTTCATATTCTGTTCTTTACGTTTATTAATAATTGTATAAAAGTTGTAGGATAATCATGTTATCTTCTCCCTCCCTGGTCCTGCTGCAGTAGATGTACCCCATAGCTACCCTCCCTCCCTGGTCCTGCTGCAGTATATGTACCCCATAGCTACTCTCCCTCCCTGGTCCTGCTGCAGTATATGTACCCCATAGCTACTCTCCCTCCCTGGTCCTGCTGCAGTATATGTACCCCCATCTACTCTCCCTCCCTGGTCCTGCTGCAGTATATGTACCTCATAGCCTACTCTCCTCCCTGGTCCTGCCCAGTATTGTGCCCCATGGCGACTCTCCCTCCCTGGTCCTGCTGCAGTATGTGTACCCCCATAGCTTCTCTCCCTCCCTGGTCTTGCTGCAGTATGTAGCACTACATGGCTACCTCTCCCTCCCTGGTCCTGCTGCAGTATATGTACCTCATAGCTACTCTCCCTCCCTGGTCCTGCTGCAGTATATGTACCTCATAGCTACTCTCCCTCCCTGGTCCTGCTGCAGTATATGTACCCCATAGCTACTCTCCCTCCCTGGTCCTGCTGCAGTATATGTACCCCATAGCTACTCTCCCTCCCTGGTCCTGCTGCAGTATATGTACCTCATAGCTATTCTCCCTCCCTGGTCCTTCTGCAGTATATGTACCCCATAGCTAATCTCCCTCCCAGGTCCTGCTGCAATATATTCACCCCATAGCTACTCTCCCTCCCTGGTCCTGCTGCAGTATATGTACCCCATAGCTACTCTCCCTCCCTGGCCCTGCTGCAGTATATGTACCCCATAGCTACTCTCCCTCCCTGGTCCTGCTGCAGTATATGTACCCCATAGCTACTCTCCCTCCCTGGTCCTGCTGCAGTATATGTACCCCATAGCTACTCTCCCTCCCTGGTCCTGCTGCAGTATATGTACCCCATAGCTACTCTCCCTCCCTGGTCCTGCTACGTATATATACCCCATAGCTACTATCCCTCCCTGGTCCTGCTGCAGTATATGTACCCCATAGCTACTCTCCCTCCCTGGTCCTGCTGTAGTATATAGCTACTCTCCCTCCCTGGTCCTGCTGCAGTATATGTACCCCATAGCTACTCTCCCTCCCTGGTCCTGCTGCAGTATATGTACCCCATTGCTACTTCCCTCCCTGGTCCTGCTGCAGTATATGTACCCCATAGCTACTCTCCCTCCCTGGTCCCTGCTGCAGTATATGTACCCCATAGCTACTCTCCCTCCCTGGTCCTGCTGCAGTATATGTACCCCATAGCTACTCTCCTCCCTGGTCCTGCTGCAGTATATGTACCCCATAGCTACTCTCCCTCCCTGGTCCTGCTGCAGTATATGTACCCCATAGCTACTCTCCCTCCCTGGTCCTGCTGCAGTATATGTACCCCATAGCGACTCTTATCGTTAGGTCAGACTCACTTTATCTACAAGATTATATTCTCTCTGTTTTGCCTCACAATATCAGCAATAGACAAATGGTAACACGATAGTAACTACACCATTGTCACCTTTGTTGTTTTCATTGTTTTATAATTAACTCTGCTAATGCCCAACTTCATCCATTATAATGGGGCTGCATATATATAGTCACTCTAGACTACTGTGCTGAGACGCTGGGACAAGTAACTCTATGATCTGGAGTCTCCGGTGGACCTTGGTGCTCCAGGCTCCCTCAGTCTCTAACACTATTGGGCCAAAACAATATTCGTGCCTCAGGTTCCTGTACTTTGTCTCCCTCTGGTTTCCCCCTAAGCTGCTTCCCTCCCTGCTCCAGCTGCTTCCTTCCCTGTTCCAGCTGCTTCCCTCCCTGCTCCAGCTGCTTCCTTCCCTGTTCCAGCTGCTTCCTTCCTTTCCCCAGCTGCTCTGTGGGTGAGATCAGTAAGCGCCAAGGTTATAATGTTAACATGTGGTTGTTCTCCACTAAATGTTTATCATCCTTCCTCGCTTGTATGTCTGGCGGTAGTCAGTTTAAGTGTAATATATAAGACATACAATAATAATAATAATAATAATAATAATAATAATAATAATAATAATAATAATAACAATAATAATAATAATAATAATAATAATAATAATAATAATAATAATAATAATAATAATAATAACAATAATAATAATAACAATAACAATAACAATAATAATAATAATAATAATAATAAGACACCAAGGGCTGCTGTTGTGGCACGCGTCATCGTCCTGGTATCCAACACAGCTCCTGGTCCCAAAACTCGCACCATAAACTTACCTTCTGGCAGAATTTTCCATCTGTATTAAAATTAGTCGAGGATAGAAAACAATTGAACATCATGACGTAAATAAAACAGATGATGATAACAGTAAAGCAAGGATGATAATTGAGCAGTGATACAACAAGAGTTAACAATATAAATATACCTGGTTGTGGGGGTCGTACAGATTACAACAATAACCTGTACTTTTCTTCTTTTGGTCGTCATGAAAAATTCAACAGTTTCCACTGGCCAACTCAGGTTATTCCTGCTCCAGGAAACAAACACAAATTTCTGCACTCTGGCTCAGACCACAGAAAGTAACACACTCACAACACACTATACAAGCGTTGTATTGCATTTATTGCACCTATTGTCGTGGCGGCTTGCAAACATCCCAGATATGCGTAAGTGACTATAAATTTAGTAGCTAGAATATTGAAGTAAAATAAAACATTATGTGAACCATGGAGGAGGGGAGGGGTCAGTACTGGGTCACAACAGAGGGAATTGTTTGTCTTCGTAGACGTAATAATCATCAAGGATCACAGAGAATGAGGCCAAACGCTACGGTAGAAAACAGCAGAAACCCCCCAAATAAATCGCCTAAATTCCAACGGAGAATAATCTGAAGAAAAAACTTAATGAGTAAAACAAGAATCAAAAGATTATAAATTCGACTCATTTATATAAGAATAAATCGGAGACGGCTGAATGAATGACTAAAAGCTAGTGACAGGGTGGAAAGAGGTTCAGGGGAAGGATAAAGGGAGGATTGAAGTGAATTTTAGAAGGAGAGAATAGGTGCAGTGGCTAAACACCGCTTGCGTGAGGGGGTAGGCAATGTGCCCGGATGGTGTAACAATCACAATCAGGACGAGGCAGAGGGAGGGCGGGAGCAGGACCGGGCAGGCAAAGGGCCAACGCGGGTGCTCTGGTTGTCGTCTTAGCTTAGGCAGTGTTGGCAAAGTGGAGGAAGAACCGCCCCGCCACGGCGGCGGCGCAAGCCGAGAAGCGCAGGTGGACGGACGCACAGGCACACTCGGTCAAAGCAACAGGGAAGATGAAAATGGAAATGTGGCTAGTCGTAGGGTTGTTTGGAGAAAGATGAAGGTAAAGCCTTTGAGCTATGTCAAAGAGGAACGGAACGAGTTGGAGGAAGAGTTTTGAATCTTTGAGCTTGAAATGTCAGAGTATTCGTAGCAAGGAAGGATGAGCGTATCGTAGGAGAGTTTTTAGTAATAGCAGGAGACAGATTTGAGCTTTTTTGTCAAATTATGAACGGAGATGAGAATGAGATATACAGTAGGTTGGTTGGATTCAATCTTGAGTTAGGTCGATTTTATTGAGAGTGGATGTCACAGAGGTTGGGCATGTTTGAGTTGGTTCTACAGAGTTGTAGGCGGGGTTGTGTTTGGAGATTGGTTGTGGGGGAGTTTGTATTTGGGGATTGGTTGGGGGTGGAGGTGGTATGTTGATTTGTGCTGAATTAGGATTGCTTGGGATTGTTGTGTGTGAGTCAATATAGTGAGGGGAGGGAAGGATATTGTTAGTAAGGTCAGGTATGGTGAGTTGTTGGGAGGATTTTGGTGTTTCATTTGGGGGGCTTTGGAGGTAGTTAAGTTGATTTATGGTGTAGTAGGATTTCTTAGGGTGATTTGATTTGTGTGGTTAATGAATAGTTGTATTGAGTTATATATATATATATATATATATATATATATATATATATATATATATATATATATATATATATATATATATATATATATATATATATATATATATATAAAATTGTAGCCTCTGTCTGTCTGTTTGTCCACGAACTCCTCCTAGGGTTTTGGAGATAGACCCCCATAACCATATATATTCTGAAACTACATTACCCAGGGTACTTGGATAAGTATATTTCATTTTGATCAAAGGGGGTCCCCGGGGGGCACAAACCCCCCCCACTGAAAATTTTTTTCCCTTCGATTTAAATGAAATTTAAACCATAGGTAAATGACCAGAAATGTTGCCTATTCACAAAATATCAGCAAATTTCAATAATATTAAGACACCCTAATGGGGGCTAAACCCCCCTATATTGAAAATTTGGGAAGCCCATAACTTGAGTATTGGAACCTCTATTATCACGGGCTTTTTCTATTAATTAAACGTAAAACAACAACAAAAATTACCTCTCTTTTATAGAAAAATTTGGCAAATTTAGACATTTTATCTATGACAAAACATCACTAGAATTATGGCAAGAAAAATTATTAGTTAATGCCTCTACTGTTTTAACATTTTCATTTATTTATTTTTTTCAGACATCCATTATGCCACGGAAAAGAAAGTCCAGTTATGCAAATACTCCACATGCACAAAAGATGAGGCTTCGTCGTCAATCTGAAAGCTGTGATGCAAGGGAAGAACGACTTTCTAGGCAAAGACAGAGGCAAACAGAGTCTCGACAAAATGAAACCTTGGGTGAGCATCAAGAAAGACAGGAGCAAGATAGATCTCGCCATATGGTTGCAAGAAGAAATGAGTCTGAAGAAGAGAGACAACAGCGTTTGATTGCTGATAGAAACAGGTATCAAAATTTAAGACAACGTGAGATTCAAAATGCTAAACGTTCTGCATTACTGTATGACAAAAATGACCTATGTAACAAGGCTGCAATTGGAGAAATGACCAAACTTTGTCAGTGTGGCACTAAGAAATTTGCTGTGGAAATGGAAAGGTTACACTGGATCAATTTCCACCTCTGCCTCAGTTATTTGAAGAACTGTTCACTGGGGAAAGTCAATTCAGCAAACACTTTTTGTCAAGACTCAGGGAGTACAACTCTCTGTTTGCCATGACCAGCTTTGGTCACAAAGATGCATCTGTCCAAGGTTGGAATCCATTTGTAAGAATCCAAGGTCAAATTTACCATCAACTTGGGTCACTGATGCCTCCTGAAGATAGAAGAGCAAGATACATTCAAGTTTACTTTTTGGACACTTTGGAAGATCAACTGAGAGCAAGAGGAGAGCATCAAAACTTGAATGCTGATATATTGGAGAGAATTACAGCCTGGTTAAATGAAAATAATCATTATGTGAGGGAGCTAAAGACTGCGCTAGAGCAAGTACGGCAAGGAAACATAAATGACAAGAAAATTGTAATTTGGGAAAATAAGCGTGCCCAGGGAGAACATGCTCGGCGTTTTAATGCACCAACAGGGGCTGAAGTTGCAATTTTAATGTCAAATGAGCCTACAGAAAATAGAGATATTGTTCTTCAGTTGAAACAAGGTGGATTGAGGAGAATTTCAGAGCTACATCGATCCTATGATCCTTTGATGTATCCATTGTTTTTTTCCATATGGAACAGACGGCTACCACATATATTTGCAAGGGAGAAATGGTCGGAAAGTCACATAGTTGCAGTTTTACTCTTTCCATATTATGTGCAGAGAAGGGAACTACCTCTTGCTTGGAAGGCGACTCTTCCAGCAATTCTTGGTGGATGCATACTGCAAAAGAGAAACTGTAAGATTGAAGTTTTTGAGAAGAGAACAGCAAAGTCTCCGTGCTGAAAATTACTCAGATTTACGTGATAGTCTGCTTGCTGCTGATGGAGATCCAAATCAAGTTGGTCGTCGCATTGTGCTTCCAGCGACCTATACTGGTGGTCCTCGATACCTTCATGTAAAAAGGTCAGATGCGATGGCCTTTGCGAGACACTACGGAAGAGCAGATTACTTTATCACTATGCCATGTAATCCACTTTGGCCCGAAATTGTTGACAATTTGCCTCCCGGACAAGAGTCATGATCGACCAGATATTGTTGCGAGAGTCTTCAGATTAAAAGTGAAAAGTTTATGGAACATATGAAGAAGGGAATATTTGGTACTTTGCAAGCATGGCTGTACACCATTGAGTACCAGAAGAGAGGTTTACCCCATGCACACTTTCTTTTCTGGATAGCTCCAGAGCACAAAATCAAAGCCGAAGAATATGATTTGGCAATTTCTGCAGAAATCCCTAAAAAAGAGCAAGATAAAGAACTCCATGATCTGGTCATGAAACACATGATCCATGGCCCATGTGGTCCCCTAAATGAAGGATCCCCATGTATGGTCGACAGAAAATGTTCCGCGCAAGGCGCGGGTAATTCGGCTAATATATATATATATATATATATATATATATATATATATATATATATATATATATATATATATATATATATATATATATATATATATATATATATATATATATATATATAAATTTTTTTTTTTTTTAAGGGGGTGGCTTGTTAGAAAGGTCGGGTATATTAAGTTTTTGTTTTGGGAGGATTGTAGGAGTTGATTAGTGGTTGGATAAGTTGAGTTAATTTTTTTTTTTTTGAGGGATTGTGAGTAAGATTGGGTGGGTTAAGTTTTTCTTTTGGGAGGATTGTAGGTTTTGTTAGTGGTTGGCAGAGTTGGGTTATTATTGCTTTCTTTCTTTTTTTCTTTTTGGCTTATAAAGGTCTTCTGAAATTTGCGTGAAGGGCTTTTGCAGGTATTGTGCATTCCTGGTCCCGTTCTTTGAGGGAGAGGGTTTGTGTACAGGTACTATGCACCCCTCCCCGACCTTATTGGCTAATGGAGGCGTCCATGTCAACAGTGTGTTAGTATGGGATTGGTAAGTTAGGTTTTTGTTTTGGGAGGAATGGTAGGGTGTGGTTAGTGAATGGTTGAATTGGGTTATTTTTTATTTTGGGTGGAATTGCTAGTAAAGGCTGGGTTTGTTTAGTTCTTATTTTGGGGGGATTGTTAGTTTTTTTTTGGGGGGGGGGTGTTAGTGCAGGTTGAGTGAGTTAGTAATTGAACTGTACCTAAGAGTTATATACTTCAGCTGTGTAATTAATCATGGTGAACAGAAGGAAAACAAAAACATTATAAAAAATAAACAACTTTCCGTTGCTGTACGTTTATATTTGTTCGTCTTTTGTTTCATTGGGAAGTATTTCAACTTTCAGAGACTGTTATTACACAAGCTTTTTCCCGACTTACATGTCCTGATCTCCAGTTGCTGCCAGACGTAGGAGTACACGGGAGTATACAAACAACAGAAACAAAATATATGTATAGAAGAACTTTTCATGTGTGGCCTTAAGAGCGGCTGCTATAAATCTTTCGTTTTTAGTCTAAGTTTTGGGAGAAAAAAAATGCAATACAAATATTGTTGATATTCCCTAAGTGCGTTTATAGGTTCTTCTGTTAGTATTATTGCTCTTCAGTAGATTGATTCCCCTTCACGTGTTACCTCCTCCAGTCTATCTCCTCGAGGTCACTCATCTGCGCGGGGTGATGCTGACCACTACACAGTAAGTCGGTCTTTTGGGGGGAAATCTTGGCATAACGTGAACCAGACATGATAAGTTTTCACATGAATCCTCTTATCATTTGGTATTGTGTATTTTATCTTCATCTTCTATGTTTAGTACACAGGGAACACTGGGGACGGCACACTATATATTGTCTCTCACAAAGGAGGTGAGAAAGCAGCTGTTTACAATAAACTTTTAGTGCAATTTCGGTGACCCTTTCACTACCATTTTTGCGACACAACTCCAGGTAGCCAGGCGGGTGTTGACACATTCCAACTGGTGAAAATTACTTGTCAGTTTGTCATCAGAGGAACATTATATGGATGGAGTGTACAGTATATTGTAAACCCAAACAGAACCGACTCAGACCAACTCCGTCAACTTAATGAACTTGTATAAAGGTTTTCGTAATATAACCAGAATTACTTGCAATAAAATCTTGGCGATATGTTTGTCTATTAGTGAAAGTTTTCAGTGAATGGGACACGTTGCTGCCAGTCGAAGCCTGAAACAAATGTTCTATAGAATGAGAATATTACAATCAAGTTAAGTGTCACACCATACAGTATATTAAGGGAACTCACCAGTATTTTTGTCACAACATTAGTTTTGTTTCTCTGGAAACATTCAGTATTTTTTTCTGGTTGTCTACAACTGTCGGCTGACTTACAGGAAGAAAACCCACTGAAGAATAATTGAGCGATATTGTGACAGACGCCAATACAGTACAGTACAGTACAGAGAGAATGATTAAAATATAATATAAAATATAGTCCACCTTATTAACTTTTACACTATCACCATCCAACTTCCTGCCCTCTCTCTCTCTCTCTCTCTCTCATGGGTGTTATTTCAATCATTGCTCCGTGAGTCTATAGAATCCACTCACTGGACAAGAGACCAATAATATGCCTCCTCTCCTTCCACAGCCAATCTATAGACTCTTCTCCCCTTCAGTGTTTTACCTCCCTCCTACACTCAAGCGTCGGGTCAGGACTATTGGGGAGGTGTAGACCAGTGGTTCTGAACCTTTTTTGAGTCACGGACCCCTTTGAGAATCTGGTGAAAGCTATGGACCCCCTCCCTAGCAAAATGCACATAAGCACATAAACACAACTTTGCATGCAATGAATATACTTTATTTTATTGAAAATTCATTGCCTCATACAGTGTATGACATACACAAAGTATGAATAAAGTAAACATTCTAGAAGTCAAAACCTGACGACGATGACGACTGTATGTTACCTGACCGTGTACAGTAGCGTCCCATGCCACCCTACAGATTTACTGGTTTTCTTCAGTAACCAAAAATACATACATAACATCTGGTATATATTGACAAAAATGGAACAACTTAATATAAAAATATTGTGAATATAAATGTTAAATTTTTGTCTGACCTACACGGACTCCCTGAAGCCCATCCATGGACCCCTTGGGGGTCCATGGACCCCAGGTTAAGAACCCCTGGTGTAGACTGACTTGTCTGTATCCTCGAGCACAGACGTGATTTGGGTGTCTGTCTGACTCTCTTACCATTTAGTTACTATTACTCGTATTAGAAAAAGAACGATGGAAATGTAGTTCAGTTTACAACAGGTTGTTAAGTTAGTGACTACATCATAAGCTTTAAAAGTTTCTAATCGGTGTTCTAATCCAATCATAACAACAGTGTTTGAAGAATCTTTGATAATAAACTAGCCTCGGGGGGCAATTAGGAGTATTATTTACGTAATGCTGTATTGCCGCTCTAACACAGTAAACAGTAACTTACTTGTTTAAACTCAGTAGTGCCTGAGTGCGGCGACTTTACCATTCAAAGACGGGACCAAAAACACAAGATTACCCTGCAGTAATCTTCATTTTTATCCGTTTTCTTTTAATGAATTTTATGAGACTTAAGTAAAAAAAAGTAAAAACAAAACAAAATATCTCCGAATTAAATTACTTCCTTTATATTCACTAAATTCTTAACGTGCTATATTTTTCTGGGAGTAATAAAGGATAATTGTTGTCTAGTACTAATAGATGATACGCCACATATTACACCTGGGTCATTATACGTGTTTTCTATCGCCTATAAACATCAATAACAGGCACAACTTGGCTCAATGACTGCTACTAATTGGCTGACTCAATAACCAGAAAAACACGGCAACAATATCATACGGGCAGTTGATGTTGTTGTTTACATTTAGTCTGTATTTAGAAGTCTGAATTATATACACAATTATACGTTCGCAAGATGTGTTCTTGCTAGTTTCGTTTGTACAAAATATTTCTTACAGACATTTTATTTTTAATGGTAATTATTGCTTATATACCATTTCAGCAGTTAAGTTTCGGTCACAGCTTGTTCCAGTGAAGCAGTTATTGCTGTTAACATTGTTCCAGTGTGTTATGCTGTGGGGCGTCACAGTATGTTGTGTTGTGGGGCGTCACAGTATGTTGTGTTGTGGTGCGTCACAGTGTGTTGTGTTGTGTTGTGTTGTGGTGCGTCACAGTAGGGTGTGTCATAGGAGGGAAGATCAGCTAAAACTAATGGCCCATCACTTTTTTGGTAGATTTTAGTGTATATAATAAACAGAAAATAATTTCAGTTTCAATATTTTGCAACCTTTTGCTAGGTAAATTTTAGCGTGAAATTTATCGAAAATCTAACGTACAACTGCATTAGTGCATTACAATTAAATAGTGAAAATTGCTTTCTGACTTCATTCTTTAACAACCCAACTAACAATATTTTTTTCTGTTTCAGATTCTGATGCATTTATAAGTTGATATATTTGCGATGGCTGCTTGTATCAGGACGAGGAACCAAAAATCCAGCCATCTCAGTCACTATCTTGGGTCTGGGAGAGAGCTCCTGAAGTCGGAGTTGCCTACATTGAGAGATGCTTTGAGATACGGTGTTTTAATCAGGCAAATCAGTGAAAAGAACCAAAGACAAAGAACCAAAGAACTTACACAAACAAAGACATTGCCAGTGATATGACCAAAGCTGTCTTGGCACAGTACACTCTGGCTAACGCTCAGTTCAAGCCTCAGTCATAACAAGTCAGAAGAAGATTAGTGAGAGACTGCTAGCCAGTTGGGAAAAGGCAAAAGATATCTCTCTTGGGAGAGGAAAACTTGCAGTTAAGGACAGCTTTGCCAAGCAACTGGACCAGTTATTTGACATAAATTATTGTTCTCTGTCCTGGATGCGATCGTGACTGTAAATCCGAGGCCCACATCTCCTGTATTTGCAAGCGTGAACTGAAGATTCCTGTGATCGAACTGGCATTTGTCAAAGCACAGAGAGAAGACTGGCAGTATAGGGGCTCTCATGATTTCTAGCCAAGATATTCCGGAGTCCAAGAGACAGGAGGCTGCCACAGAGAGACAGAAGAGGAGAAGAGTTGCCGAGGAAAAGAGACTTGAGAAGGCCCAGGGTGAGGTAAAAAAGGCCGATGATTGGAGTCAAGCTGATTCAGAGTTTAATGACTTCCCCATGGCTGATCCGAGTGCTGACCAGGAGAATGGTGACTTTGTCCCTAACCCAGAAAATAATGATCCCAAACCTTCCAGGCATAAGATTCGAAATAGGAAAGATATCCCGAGCATAGCTCTGGCCAGCATGCGACACCACACTGGTCTCAGAGAGAAACTGCAGAGATAGCAACAGCTGCCTGGATTGACGGTGGTTTGATAACACCTGATGATGTTCACCTGGTGATAGATCATAACAAAGTAAGGAGAGCTCAGGAGAAACTTGTCAGTAACCTAGAAGAGGAGTTTGATAAGGGGATAAGAGAAAATGGAATCAATTGTTTGTTCTTTGATGGGAGAAGGGATGCCACTAAAGTGTTCATGAAAGTTGGAGATTCTGACAAGTTGTTCCCTGCCATGGTGAAGGAGGAACACTACTCCTGCTGCAGTGAACCAGGAGGGAAGTATTTGTGGCATTTCACTCCAGAGAAAGATGACATCAGGAAACCAGCTGAGATAGTGGCAGATAACATTGTGAACTGGCTCAGAGAGAGGAACGTAGACCAGACCCTGCAGGCCATTGGAGGGGACAGCACCAACACGAACACAGGGTGGCAAGGGGGGTCATACAGTGGATAGAGCGGAAGATTGGGAGGAAGCTGGTCTGGATTGTTTGTGACCTCCACACCAACGAGTTGCCACTCAGACATCTGATCCAGGAGCTGGATGGCAAGACTCTTTCAAACAACAGATGGTCTGGTCCTCTTGGCAAGATGCTGGACTCTGCCACTGAGTTAGAAATAAATCCGAGCTTTGAAAAATCACAGTTGGCCCTCCACTCGTTGAGCTTGCACATACTGTCATTGACGACCTGAGTACTGACCAGTACTATGGTTACATGATTTGCAGTGCCATCAAAACTGGGGTCATGCCTGATAGACTTGCTTACCTGCAGATAGGTCCAGTCTCACATTCTAGGTGGCTCACAACGGCTCTCAGGTTCTGCAGAATTTGGGTCGCTCATCATAAACTGAAAGGGAACCAGCTTCACAACCTGAGACTTATTGTCCAATTCATCGTGAGTGTCTACTTGCCAAATTGGTTCAACACCAAGGTCAAGTCATCGTTCTCCGAAGGTCCGAGGCATGTTCTCTTCCAGCTTGAGCTCCTGAGGAGTCAGCCAAGGAAGGTTGTTCAGATTGTGGAGCAGACTGTGAGGAGATCTTCCTGGTATGCTCATCCCGAGGCAGTTCTGCAGACAATGCTCTGCAGTAAGGATGAGGAGGAGAGAAGAGTGGCAGTCAAAAAGATCTTGGATATGAGACTTATGAGAGGATCTGGGCATGACGAATCAGTTGGTGACGATTCCTTCAGGGTCAGGAAGACTCCTGAAGTCAATCTAGGTGCCAAGACCCTCACTGATCTCATAGATTTGGATAACATCCAGGCTGGCAGTGAGCCCCCTCTTACCTGCAGCCTCACCAATGTTCAAGTCAGAGCTTTCCTGGACAACCCCATGCATGTCCCTGCCTGGCCCTCGCACACCCAGAGTATAGAGCGTTGTGTACAGCAAGTGAGCGAGGCCAGCAGTCACGTGTACAGCCAGGAGAGGAGGGAAGGCTACATCCGAGCTCAGGTGGTCAGCAGGGAGGTGATGAGTAGAAACAGAAGCAAGAAAGACATGTTCTCTATGGTGTGCAGCAACACCGGGTCGTAGTAGTAAAACCGGTTTTTGTATTTGATGATTTTGTTTTCTAAAGGAATATTAAATTTAATAAATGTGTCAAGATCATTCGTTTCACTATTCTGGATCATTTTCATCCTAACAAATTAACCTGATACATTTACTTTACTTTAAATATGCTATTTAGTGGTGTTGGTAAAAGGGTGGGAATACTGAATTTTCATAAGATTTCAAGTTAAAATTTACCTAGCAAAAAATGAAAACTTTTCAAATCTGAAGATATCACATGATTCTGCACATAGAACTACATCATTAATACCATGGGCCGATTTTTCAAACTAAAAAAAAATAATTCGCCTCCGTATGACACACCCTAGCGTCACAGTGTGTTGTGCTGTGGTGCGTCACAGTGTGTTGTGCTGTGAGGCGTCACAGTATGCTGTATTGTGGTGCATCACAGTGTTGAGAGTACACAGTCAGAGAGAAATAGAGACAAACCAATGAAGAAGAATACTCCACCTGTGGCGGCAGAAGAACACAAGATTGGTCATTAGCTCGAAAGATGAGTTTCAGATCTAATAAAAGTTGAGGCAGGGATTGAAATAGTCCTGGACGGTGACATTTAACTCGTATATTGTCATAAACTTGTGTTATATAAGGACTTAAGACACTACAGGGAGGAAGACTAAGAGAACCATGAACTTGTTGCCGGAAGATTATGGGTAAGGAATAAAGTGCATGGAATAAAGACACAAAGAAGAGCAGATAAATGAGTGAATACAGTGATGGTGAAGAAGGATGAAGGTTTGTGTAGATGTTTTAAATAATATATAAGACAATTAAGGATAAGATGGGTGACATTACTGTGTGTGACTGTACAAGGTGTTCAATTTTAATATATAAATTATAGGTAATATAGCTTGAGTACAGCAACAGATAAAGATGATAGAATTAAAGTGATATATGGATGGTGTGACAGAGGCCATTATTTACCTGTATCTTGAGACCATTACATAATTACCTGTAACTTGTTATCTAAAAGAAATAACAAAAGAATAGGTAAAAAACATTATAGATTTTTATATTCTCACTCTTCGATGTGTGTGTGTGTGTGTGTGTTGATGAAACTGGTCATCTTAGGAGGCGTTAACCCTAAGATAGGGGTCTGGCGGCCGGATGGATACACCCCTCGCCTCCTGTCCCAAGAGTCTCTGATTTGACCCCGAGGCACTACCAGTCCACCCAACTGTACCTAACTTTATAGTGAAGGCGGTCGAGAGAAAATAGTTCAATGTTCAGTTCACAGGTCAGGTTAACGTTCTGTGTCGGAAGCGCCAAACTATAAGTAAAATCCTTTTATTTCAATTTGTATTTCATTATTTGCAAAATAAGTGAACAAGTAGTGGTACGTCCAAAAGACACCGCCGCCCCCTCCCATGCTATACCACAAACAAAAGATGAGTAAAAGGGGGGATGCCAAAGCCTCAGGTTAATTTTGTGTCCAAATTTCATCTTCCTGCTCAAAAAGTGCCTGAGATATCACCCAGACAAACAATAACAGAGCAAACAATCAGTACCTCTCTTTCGTAATTTAAACCCTTGAAGAACACACTTCGGGCGGCACCTGGAGACGGAATGGGGGAAGGAAGTGTACAAAAGATATAATACTGGATAGTTAAAAAAGTTGAGCGGGTGTAGAGGAGGATGATGGATGAGGGAGAGAGTAAGAGCGTTGGGTCTCGAGAGAGGGTGGAGCTGAGGCGGTGCTGCTGAGACGAGGGTAATGTGACTATCCTTTTAATGTCTTTGTTGTTTGAGTAGCAGAAGATTTTTAGAATATTGAAAGATATTTTTTCTGAAATTTGGAAAGAGTGAAGATTTGCAGCTCAATAAAGGACAGATTTAAGGATGTGGAAAAAGATTATTTAATATGTCCACACAATAATCTGAGAACTAATAAACATAGTTAAAGCTACGTTAGGTTAAATCTTATAGGTTTTAGACATACAATAACATGAACCTACAGCCAAACTTATGTAGAAGTCATAGTATTACAGTTGTTAATAACTGTGTGTATATATTGTAGGTCTTTGTCCATTCCCCCTGAACTTATCAACTTAGTTTAGAAAGGCACTTATTTTTTTCTTTAACGTTTTCTCTTAAGCGTTAACATTATTGTTCCCTATAATGTTTATGTGATGCTCACTAGTATTTATGCCATATGAATTAATGGACTCGCCCAGCCGTGGTAACCTTTAAGTGTGTTTACAAATAGACGACGGTCTTCAAAAACGATAAAAGCAACGATTATTATTAGTGTTATATATATATATATATATATATATATATATATATATATATATATATATATATATATATATATATATATATATATATATATATATATATATATATATATATATATATATATAAATAAAACAATGCAAGGAAATGTCCATGTCATCAGCACAAACAGGTGAGCAGCTCGACTTATATTTTGGTTTAATTTAGTATCCTGGAATTCTGGGAGAAGTCAGGAGTGAATTAATCAGTTTTCATTTGGTGTTTCTTGTGCTGGTGTGGTGTGTGGCTGGTGATGGGGGTGGGAGCTGTGGTGGACGTCAGGGAGCAGCATCGAGAGCCAATTAAACTGTCAGGAGAGTTGGCTGGCCGGGCCTCCACGTGTCCAACGATTTCGGCAGATCATTTGTTGTTTTCTCGTCGTGGGAGAGTGACGGTGATACTATGTTCCTCTCACCCTTAATAAGAAGACTTTCTCTACTGACTAAGAGCTCTGTACGCCTTAGTCGTGTTGGTTTAGCCTTTGTGTGTTTGGGTTGTGTTGCCTTAGTGTATCTATATATATGAGTTGAGGTTCTTATCTATGCTGGCTGTAGCACCTGTCTTCCTGGACTGTGCCGACTGTTTACATAGTTTGAAGAACATTTGATAGGTTACAATATCGTCGTCATACTGGTCAGGACAGAAGCCTCACAAGGATCACCGGAATATAACGCTGAAACCAGCAACTATTTACAGGGTAATACTTTTTTCTTATAAAAATGTAAAAGAATATGTTTTACATTTATTCCAAATAGGTTAATCTTAAGTTGTTTCAAGTTACTGAAAGTTGTCTCAGTATGTGTGAATGTCAACGTGATCACTGAACCCAGGACGGTACTTTTAAGGGGAGATGGACACCCTGTTCCATCTTGCTGCTGCCATACAACCGTATCATTAACACGGACACCACTGGGATCTGTATTAGAGAGTCTAAGGGTTACTTCCCTATATGATACCAAATCTCAGTCTAACGCTGTAATGAAGCCAACTGACCACTCTCTCGAACACAAACACTGAGGTGGGGTATAAATGATAATGTTTGAATACTGATCCATAAATAACAGTACTGACCTCGTATGGCAAGATGAAAGCTTTCCTAAATTACTACAGCGTGTTGGCACCGATAGGTTCCACTTTCCCGAGACCTTCATGTTACCATCAACGTCTTGGACATTGTCTCAGTTAAATATTTTTATAAATCGTATCGTCTCGGCAAAATGTGTTCTTTAACACTACACTACCACTGAGGCGTCAAAGGGGGAGCAAATGCGTTCTTTGTGTCTCCCCTTCCCTCAGGGGTTTTGAAATGGACTGACACGCTTCAACGATTCCCTGTGGACCACGCTGGTACTGTACGGCATTGTAAGAAAACCTTCAAGCCAATATTTATCATTCCATTATGTTGCGGTATTTGTTGATGGAGTTTTATGACATAACTGCTACCATATTTGATAAGTTCTGTATGACAGAGTCAACACCTGCCATAAAGTACTGACGGAGGTGTTATCTATCAATAATAATAATAATATAATAATAATAATAATAATAATTATTATTATTATTATTATTATTATTATTATTATTATTATTATTATTATTATTATTATTATTATTATTATTATTATTATTATTATTATTATTATTATTATTATTATTATTATTATTATTAAAGTTACAGCTCGAGAAGATAAACGAAGTCATTTCAGTAATTATTTTTTAAAGTTCTGAACTATTTCTCCAGCTGTTATTACACACACACACACACACACACTCTCTCTCTCTCTCTCTCTCTCTCTCTCTCTCTCTCTCTCTCTCTCTCTCAGAAAATAAGATGTTTGCTGTATTTTTTGGTGCATCAATCTACCTAAACATTAAAAAAAGAGAGAACGACTTATCTGTCCGGTGAATCTGCATAAATGTGTTGCATTTGAAAGGAGAAAATATTCGGAGTTGTATAATAATTACTCTTCTCTTAATTAAAGCAACGAATGTGCTGTAAAAATGTTGTTGTAACACGAGATTAAATTACTCCCTTATCGAGTAAACCTTCAAAGTTGACCTGATATACAGCGATGGTGGTCATTTACCTTGAGCCTTTACGCTGTTCCATGTTGCCTAATTACGTAAGCTGATGCCAAGAAGTGTAGAAGGACTTAGTGTAGGATCATAAGGCGGTGGTTGAACCCACACGCTAAGGTTCACGCTTTACGTCAGTGAGCTTGGGGTTATTGCTTCTGGCAGCGGCAGGGAGGATCATGGAGTAACATTACCTGGCTCAAGGAACCACCAGGTAGGCGCTGCACTACTTCCTCATATTACAGGTAAATAGGTAAACTTTCCTCTAATTTATGCGTGAAATTTATATTTATTTTAATATTACTAAATTAGTTTTGTCATAGAATATTTGAACTTAGTCTTCATAACCAGTAGTATATTCACCCCATATCCCTGCTAAGTAAATTATATATCCAGCTTACATTAATCTTCTTCCTCTTGCGGCCAGAGATACAAGGCCTGATGGAGCTGACCTCACATGTGTCTGACGTCACGGGGTGTAGTATAAGGCCGCGCGACATTGAAATACAATTATAAAATACTAAAATTTGTTCACTTAATTTAATATTTTGTTATTAGCTGCTATTACATTAGCAATATTTTGTATAAATTAGATATAACCATTTTGTAAATATCTTAGTCTAACGAAATTTTACTGATAATACATATGGTTTTTTTCTTTTTGGCTGGTGTGTATCTTGGCTGGTGTGTATCTTGGCTGGTGTGTAGCTTGGCTGGTGTGTAGCTTGGCTGGTGTGTAGCTTGGCTGGTGTGTATCTTGAGCATAAAGTAAATGAATGAAATTAACTGGAGAATAAGTCCTGTCTCCTTTGTGCTTTATTTTGTCATTTAAAGGAGAATATTATCTAATGATGAATGAAATTAGGTGAGGATGCTGAGGAAAAAATATTTACCGGTAATGATTTTTCTGGCCAACTCGGGCGATCATCGACGTAAAAGGCTAAACATATAACAAAGAATTTACGGCCTTGAAACATACCACACAGGTAATGACAGAACTGACAGATTATTGCATAAATGAACTAAAACATTAATATATACTAACAGGTAAATTTCAGACAGATGATCTTGAAGAAAGGTTTGGTCAGTATCGCCAGCTGGCAGGTGGCCAGTACAACATATCTGTGCGTCAAGTGTTAGAGTGTGATAAAAAACTCAGAATGATGTCTGTATTGTATTTGATCCTACCACTTCATAACCAAAATGTTGACCTGAGGAAGTTTGAGGAACTAACCGGGATGACATGGGAAAGAAGCACAAGGTAGATCTTCATAAACTCAACGGAGATGTGACAGATAATGATGTTGAAGAATGTAAGGACGTTCTTCCTGTTGTAGCCCACTTAGCTGGTTACTGCTGCTATACAGTTGTCAAGAAAATTAAATGTAACTTTTGCAAGGAATTAATAACGTGTACACAGTGTGAAGATAAACTGCCATTCAGCGTATTAGCGGAGGTTCTCTGTTGTACCCAAATGAAACTGCAACAAACATTGTTCTATACAATTATATTATTGTTAACAAATTGACAGAAAATAATTTTTTCTCATTCTGTTAACCAGCGAAACTTAACAATGAACACTTCGTTGAATGTTCCGGCAGATAATGATGTTCTTTTTCCCACCGACTTTTGTGATGGTGGTCACAGTACGGATAAGGTAGAAAGAATGTTGCTATGGGCTTCTTCTAATGCTCTGCTAAACAATTATTGTGGTAGGGAGAACAATAACATAGCTGCCACCAAGAACCTTGAGAAAAAAATAAAACTTCAAACATTAAGCTAAGTACAGTAATTGTAAGCAACAAATCTTGTGTATTAAGTCACACCTTCTCTACTTAGGAGGTAAATAAATGTTAGTAGCCATTGTTAACTTCACTGTTTTAGTTGATGACCTTTGAGGGGGAAAACAGGCATTATTTTTAAGGATGAGATTGGTATGTGTTGGTACTAGAGGTGATGACGTCACGCGAGGCCTTGTATCTCGGTGGTCTTGGCTGTACTCGATAATGTGTCGTCCATCGTTCTGTTCGTCGACACACTCACTCTGACATACCTGAAACACGTCACGTTCTGCCTTCTGTCTCCAGTTATTCTTACATTTCTCTCTCCTTTTCTCTACTTATTTTACTCTTTCTTCTTGTTCACTATTATCTTTCGCCCACTACACACGCCCCCAAACTTATTCACTAACGTTTGTAACTTTTCTTCTAAATCGCTCGACAATTTTCTTACAATTATTATTGATGGTGATTGAATATTCAAATTATGAGATATGACCGAGCGAAAAAATGTGGGGGTGTGATTTCTTGGGGTAAATCTGATGTTTTATGTGAGTATTTATTCTCAATTAAATATAAATAATAATTTACTTGTTGATTTAGGTTAGGTCAAGCTAGTTTAGTTGAGCTTAGGTTAGGTTAGTTTATCTTGGTTTATCACTAATGCCTCGAGTGACGTCATCAGAGTCTGGAGGTTTCGTTTGCTTGATGAAGTTGCTTATAATTTAATTTAAATCTTGATAAGAAGAAAAGGTTAATTATTTCATGGTTGATTTGGTGTTAAAATGTCCTCGTCATGTCACCAGCTTGTGGGCGTCACTTAGCGCTGCACTGCTCCTCTCAGGCTGTCCTTAAGTACACATAATTCAATCTTCATTTATATATTATCACTATTTTTTAAGGTCTAGAGAGAACTACTTTATAATTTTGTTTGGATATTATGTGCTGTAAGTCTTCACAGAATCCTTCGACATATTTCTCCTTCAAAATGTGTTATATTTAGGTGGTAAAATGTAGTAAACATCAGCAACAGACAGACAACATGAACTATAAGGACATACTGTACTGGCGGCCATCAACACTTGTAAGAAAATTGAGAAATTGTGTCAGTGATTCAGCCCGGGCAGTGTTTCCCGACAGAGTTCCACATATTGTGTTACCTGTCAATTACGGCGACAAAGGATCATAAGGGCAGAGACAAATGGTCCATCACGTCGGGGGAGGTGATGAGCGGTGGTCGTCCAGCCTCTGTCGTCGTTCAGGAGCCTTGTGACACACTCGCATTTCTCTCTTTACCAGCGACCAAGACGGGCGCACGTGTTGTTATATACCGTATGTGGAATTATTATTATTATTATTATTATTATTATTATTATTATTATTATTATTATTATTATTATTATTATTATTATTATTATTATTATTATTATTATTATTATTATTATTATTATTATTATTATTATTATTATTATTATTCCACGTACAGTATATTGATAAAATATTGATTATTTACAACTAAAGGACTGTATCTTTTTAACTACAGAACATAATCAGTCATAGCATTTAAAAGGTAGAGTTTTACTTCTCATGTTTACATTGTAGTCAGACTTACCATGTTTATGTACAATCTCATTCAAGATTCTTCGAACACTGCTGGTGACAGCTGGCAACTCAAGGCCGTTTGTTTACTGAGTACGTAGTATAATATAATACGAAACAACAAAGCCCAACCATTAATTAAGCAACGGGGAACTAAGTAACCAATCAGCAACCACTTTTACGTTCATTCATATTTTTACTACATATTATAGTAAACCAACGGCCTTGAGTTGCCAGCTGTCTCCAGCAGTGTTCGAAGAATCTTAAACAAGACTATACACACGCCGTGTAAAGACACTAGGAAACACACGAGTATTTATCTAGATCTTCATTTTCATACAATATTGCTCAGTTAGTTTTAGGTGAGGCTGTGTTGGCGACTGAGGCTTGTACAGCAACATTACCATGGACTCACGTTCACTTAATACTTAATAAAGCAATATCCATTAATGAGAGGGTGTGTGTACAGGCTATAAAAGACCTCCTCCAGGAGACCGTCTCCTAAACCTCCCCAGGTCCTTCCTCGGCGTCCTACACGACCCACACACCAGATGTATTGTGCTCCACAACTGTCCTCAGTGAAGGTAAGTGTTCGCACAACAATACTTACTGCAGTCAGTGTCTAAAGGGAAAGTTTACGGATGTTTTCAATATATTTTTCCAATACAAGTCGATTGTTTCCAACGATCATGACGTGGTTGAATTTTAGAACAAAATAATGTATCACCATTAACAATAAAGACAACGCAGTTTGAGCAGCAGCTTTAGTTAATGCTTGATAGCTCCACCTAATGGGGAGAAGTGGTCCGAAGAAATTATATTTTCCGATATCGTGCGTACAAAACATGTACAGCACACTGTATACAGCACAGTGTGTGCTAAACCTTCGGTACACAAGAGGACACCGTGGCTGGCACAGCACCCAACAGCCTTTCTTAACTTTGTAAAGTTAGGTACCCAGCTGGACAACAGGTTGATGTGAGAGAGATGCAATACTCCAGGGAAGGCAACAAGATTCTGCGAGTCAGCCACGTGGTATGACGCTGTCAGCCATGTTGTATGATACTGTCAACCAAGTGGTATGACACTGTCAACCACGTGGTATGACACTGTCAACCACGTGGTATGACGCTGTCAGCCATGTTGTATTGAAGTGTCAGCCATGTTGTATGAAACTGTCAACCAAGTGGTATGACGCTGTCAGCCATGTTGTATTGAAGTGTCAGCCATGTTGTATGATACTGTCAGCCACGTGGTATGACTGTCACCGCCATGACAACTCTCCACTGCCAGTCAGCCACGTAGTATGACACTGTCACCACCATGACAACTCTCCACTGCCAGTCAGCCTCGTGGTATGACACTGTCACCACCATGACAACTCTCCACTGGCAGGAGTAATAAGCCTGTCCTCTAATGGCCTAAGTTTGAATGATGATTAATTTTAGAATATCACTTGAGGACAGTTGGCAAAAGTCTTGTGACATGATCCTGTTTCGGATTTTACTGAAGCACTTTAATTGGAGAAGTTTGGCAATCTGGGATTTTCCCTATTATAGCTCGAGACATGTGGTGGGGCGGGCGGTGACCAGGAGTAATGCTGCTCATAAACAGGTGGATGTGTCGCGTACCTCACTGCTCCCACTCTGGACGAGCCACAGTTGACGTCAGTACACCAAGGCTGCTTAATATTAATTGGTGCCATATATAGGTAGATTGGTCAGCATGATGATGTATCCTGGTTTATGTGTGAGGTAAACTGCTCTATCATGGCATGTAAACAAGATCATCTTTGAAGCTGTGTATCCTTCTCTATACTCAAAACACATTAACAGTATCCATATAATACTACAACACCAGATTACATGGCCATTGGCCAGTAGCACAAGCTATTATCATAACACATAAACGTTGCAAATATATCACTGTGCTATTGAAGACGTTAATTCATACTATTACTACTACTACTTTCCTGTCACTCGGAATCGAGTATGACGATCATCAAGCTATGATTCAATGATATGAGTTATTAAGGATGTCACCTAGGTTGGTGAGTTCTGAGGTGACTAAAGAGGCCGATACGGGACCGGCAGGGTTGTTCACAGATGTTGCACATATGTTGCACATGTGGAGGGCTGCAATACATCTAGTGCAGGAGGGACGGCGGCAAGGTCTTTCCGGTATTGGCGCTTGCCTGCGTCGGTATGCAGTCGGGTTAACTGAAAGCTACTGACATCTCCTGTGGTGCTCCTCCAAGCGTTACAGTGTGGAGTAATCGTCTCCCAGGTGAAGGGGTCGATTTGGCACTTTTGCAGGTTTGTCTTAAGACTATCCTTATACCTTTTCAGTTGCCCGCAGAGTTACGTTTACTATTCGTTAGGTGACTGTTAAGTAGCTGCTTTGGCAATCTACTGTCATCCATGCAGGTAACATAGCCAGTCCAGCGTAGTTGTTCATGGATAACTGTAGCCTCGATACTCCTACAGTTGGTGTCAGCGAGAATATTGGCATTTGTTCTATTGTATTTCCAGCGAACTCGGATGATGGAACATACGTAGACTACGTTGGTGAAAGGTTTCAAGTGCCTTGAGGTGCCCCCTGTACGTGACCCATGTCTCTCTGCCATTTAGCATGGTGGGGAGGACCACGAACCCTTGAACTTATCTGCCTGCTTAAACAAGGTATTAGTGATAGTGAGGTTGTTTGCAGCTCACTTGCTGAGGAGGAGTAGGCCGTTGGGATTACTTTCACCTAGTCCATTTCTCCCTATGGTTCCCTGCCAAATGTCAGCATCTCTGCCAACTCTGGCCTTTGAAGTAGCCAAGGAGCACATCCTTACTCTTCTCTAGGGATAGAGGTTAGCACTCTGTCGAGGTGGGCTAATAGGCCTCCTTGGTGTCATCCTCTGCATCCAGTGTTGGGGCATATAATACACTGATGAATAAGGCAGGAACTGAGCAATTCAGTGGGACTCGGAGCGTCATGCGGCTACTTACATAAACACTACTCCACAATACACAGGTAGTATACCACCTTAACACTATATCTCCACAACACTGACAGTGTCCGAGACAGCTCAGTATTTGTGGTTAAAATGGTTCAGTGACTCCCTGTACTATTTTAACCACCAACTTATAGCGGTTGACTACCTTGCTTACATTTCTTTTATGGTATTCTAATAGATCATGATGATATGATTATATTGCTCTTCTACATCTTCTACCACCACACAGTTCTTCGATATACACCAAATGGCCACAGTCTACCACCACACATCTCTCCTATATACATCTATACACACACCAAGTGGCCACAGTCTATCGCCACACATCTCTTCTATATTCATCTATACACACCAAGTGGCCACAGTCTGCCACCACACATCTCTTCTATATACATCTATACACACACCAAGTGGCCACAGTCTACCACCACACATCTCTTCTATATACATCTATACACACCGAGTGGCCACTGTCTGCCACCACACATCTCTTCTATATACATCTATACACACCAAGTGGCCACAGTCTGCCACCACACATCTCATCTATATGCATCTATACACACCGAGTGGCCACTGTCTGCCACCACACATCTCTTCTATGTACATCTATACACACCAAGTGGCCACAGTCTGCCTACACACATCTCTTCTATATACATCTATACACACCAAGTGGCCACAGTCTGCCTACACACATCTCTTCTATATACATCTATACACACCAAGTGGCCACTGTCTGCCACCACACATCTCTTCTATATACATCTATACACACCAAGTGGCCACATTCTGCCACCACACATCTCTTCTATATACATCTATACACACCAAGTGGCCACAGTCTGCCACCACACATCTCTTCTATATAGATCTATACACACCAAGTGGCCACAGTCTGCCACCACACATCTCTTATATATACATCTATACACACCAAGTGGCCACAGCCTACCATCACACACTTCTTTCTATATACATCTATACACACTGCGGCTACAGTCTACCACCACACATCTTCTATATACATGTATAGACACCAAGTGGCCACAGTCTACCACCACACATTCTTTCTATATACATGTATACACACCAAGTGGCTACAGTCTACCACCACCACACATTCTTCTATATACATGTATAGACACCAAGTGGCCACAGTCTACCACCACACATCTCTTCTATATACATCTATACACACCAAGTGGCCACAGTCT
Organism: Homarus americanus; assembly: GCF_018991925.1. Taxonomy (NCBI): domain Eukaryota; kingdom Metazoa; phylum Arthropoda; class Malacostraca; order Decapoda; family Nephropidae; genus Homarus; species Homarus americanus. The sequence continues at coordinate 30,773 of NW_024717229.1, read as the reverse complement.
GCCACCACACATCTCTTCTATATATATCTATACACACGAAGTGGCCACAGTCTACCACCACACATCTCTTCTATATACATCTATACACACCAAGTGGCCACAGTATACCACCACACATCTCTTCTATATACATCTATACACACCAAGTGGCCACAGTCTACCACCACACATCTCTTCTATATACATCTATACACACCAAGTGACCACAGTCTACCACCACACATCTCTTCTATATACATCTATTCACACCAAGTGACCACAGTCTACCACCACACATCTCTTCTATATACATCTATTCACACCAAATGGCCACAGTATACCACCACACATCTCTTCTATATACATCTATACACACCAAGTGACCACAGTCTACCACCACACATCTCTATACACACCAAGTGGCCACAGTCTACCACCACACATCTCTATACACATCAAGTGGCCACAGTCTACCACCACACATTCTCTATATACACCAAGTGGCCACAGTCTACCAACACCACACACTCTATACACACCAAGTGTTCAGCCTGCCACCACACATCTTTTATATGTACATCTATACAACTGCAGTGGCCACAGTCTACCACCACACATCTCCTATATACACCAAGTGGCCACAGTTCACACCACACATCTCCTCTATATACACCAAGTGGCCGCCAGCTCCACACCACACATCTCCCTTATACACACCAAGTGGCCACAGTCTAACACCACACATCTCCTCTATATACAACTTCAAGTGGCCACAGTTCACCACCACACATCTCCTATATACAATCTCATGGCCACAGTCTGCCACCACACATCTCCTCTATACACACCAAGTGGCCATAGTCTACCACCACACATCTCCTCTATATACACCAAGTGGCCACAGCTCCACCACCACACATCTCCTCTATACCCAAGTGGCCACAGTCTACCACCACACATCTCCTCTATACACACCAAGTGGCCACAGTCTGCCACCACACACCTCCTCTATACACACCAAGTGGCCACAGTCTACCACCACACACCTCCTCTATATACACCAAGTGGCCACAGTCTACCACCACACATCTCCTCTATACACACCAAGTGGCCACAGTCTACCACCACACATCTCCTCTATACACACCAAGTGGCCACAGTCTACCACCACACACCTCCTCTCTACACACCAGGTGGCCACAGTCTACCACCACACATCTCCTCTATATACACCAAGTGGCCACAGTCTACCACCACACATCTCTTCTATATACACCAAGTGGCCACACCACCACACATCTCCTCTATACACACCAAGTGGCCACAGTCTACCACCACACATCTCTCCTAGTCTACACCAAGTGGCCACAGTCTACCACCACACACCTCCTCTATACACACCAAGTGGCCACAGTCTACCACCACACATCTCCTCTATACACACCAAGTGGCCACAGTCTGCCACCACACACCTCCTCTATACACACCAAGTGGCCACAGTCTACCACCACACATCTCCTCTATACACACCAGGTGGCCACAGTCTACCACCACACATCTCCTCTATACACACCAAGTGGCCACAGTCTACCACCACACATCTCCTCTATACACACCAAGTGGCCACAGTCTACCACCACACATCTCCTCTATACACACCAAGTGGCCACAGTCTACCACCACACACCTCCTCTATACACACCAGGTGGCCACAGTCTGCCACCACACACCTCCTCACGGTGGACTCCATTATGCAGAGATTTATATTCTCGTGCGTCTTCATTATCACTCACTGCGGGACTCACAGCTCTAAGACGGTGTTTTGTTTTCCTGTTTATACTGATAATATAAACTGATCCACAGAGTCTGGACAATGTACCCACTGCTGGTCTTCCTCTTTTATTCTTACACAGTTTTGAGAACACCAAAAGCATGTTGTCCATTATTCACACATTCATTTTTTTTTCTGGACCAACGAGCTGGTGACTGAAGCTGTGGGAATGATTGTATGTGGTTTCCTCGCAGCCGGGAGTGACACATGCCCTTACAGTGAACCAGAGAGTCATTCATACAGCCTAAACTGATACCTGTAGCTTCAGTAGGAGACACAGCAGGTGGTGGTGAGGGACCAAAACATGCTGACTGGAGCCAGGCGACACTGCTTCATACTCATACCTGCAGGATTGAAATTGACATTTGTAATATAAATATTTTCTTGACAATAAAAAACTATTACATCAAAAGGACAGGGTAGTATACTGTTCTCACCCTCACCTTTGCCACCTCCTTCTGGGGCTTACAAAAAGTTATAAATGTTATAACAATACAATAATTATCTTTACAGCAATGACCTAGTGCATTTTGACATGAACACTGTACTAATTTAAAGAACAGTTAATGTAATCTTACACAAAGTTAAAGGTCATAAACATAGAAGCAAAATTTATATACATTGCAAGAATTATTTTAATCTTTCCGCACCCGCAGGATGACACACGGTGACGGGTTTCATTACAGACAATGTGTTACCCCTGTACTGTGCCTCTTTACACTCAGCATTACGTTATGTAGTGTCGTGTCTTGCCCAGACCAGCCCGGACCATGACTGATCCACAGTCTTAAAGGACACGTCTTGCAAGTTTCTTCATGGTCAGGTTCTCCAGGTAGCGTCCATAGTCTTCTTTCGTTGTTTTTGTAAACTTTAACATAATACATAAGTAAACATTCCGAGAATGCCTCTGAATTTGTACTATTCTTATCCACTGAAGCTTTGTATCTTAAGTGTTCAATGTTATGAACCACAACACACAAACCCACACATTACAATTTTTAAAAAACCTCACGTCTTAAGAAATGCTTTAGATTTTTCTGTAAGGAGTGTACAGTACGTCATGATTTTTGTTCGTTAATTACTCGTAAAATGTTTATTGTAATATGAATAGTTCTTGAGCAATACAACTCACCTTTAGTATATATAAATAAGCATTTTTTAGATGGTTTAAAGACAACCAGACTCTTATCATATTATTTTGTCCAGTGTGTGTTTGCACTGTGCCATAATGGAGGTTTGTAATGTGCCGAGCAGCGGCCGGGATGATCGGCTACTGCTTAATTGGACCTCGGCTGGGAGTGAGGCGATTGTTCCAGTTGTCGATTGTTTGTCCACTTTGATGGTCCAATTAGAGAGAATTTTCGAATTACTAATGTACATATATATAAGGGCGATATTATATATATATATATATATATATATATATATATATATATATATATATATATATATATATATATATATATATATATATATATATATATATATATAAATAATAATAATAATAATAATCATCTCAAAGGTGAGTTTATTGTGCTACAGGGTTGTAGTCAGCTGTGGGTCAATAGGTAAAATATCACTGGGGCTCATAAACTGCTGCCGCCATTAGGAAATTATTTCCTGAAGAGCAATATGAATTATATTTGGTTGTTTATTTACATAGGTTAATTTATGTCCCTTTTTTCAGGGAATTTAGGTAAATTGGTGTTATTTTTTAACATATTAACACATGAAAGGTTAGGGTAAAAGAACCCAGATAAATGTATACATGTAGAAATTAACCATGAACACACACACACACACACACACACACACACACGCACACACCAAAACAAAACCTTCCACCCATACGACATTTCTTCCCCCTCCCTTCTCCTCCCCTCTCAACGATATCTACCCCTTCCCCCTCCACCACCTCAGAGATTGGCTGTAATGAACATAGATCAGGTGAGTCACAAAGGCTCAGGCAGGTGACGCTGAAAACAAACTATCGCAGGTAAATTGGTAGGAAGGTGAACATCAACACGAACTTGCCTTAAATAATATGCAAATTACTTACCAATATTGAGTAACTCTTAGTGGATCGAATTTTCTTGCTGAGGTCATAAATCTGGTTTACTTATCGTTCAGGGTTGGGTTAAAGATATGTTAACTTGTGTTAAATTTATTATGATTTTTTTTATTGTTTTTGTTGATTTTTATTATAAATATTATTCCTATAATTTTTATTGTATTTCTATTTTATTATTTTTAATATTTTTTATTATTATTATTTTTCGTATTATTATTATTATTATTATTATTATTATTATTCCTATTCCTATTATTTTTATCACTTATTATTTATCATTTTATTATTATTTTTATATATTATTATTATTATTATTTTTATTATTTATCACTTTTATTATTATTTTATTACTCGTTGTTATTATTCTAATCCCAAGGTGGCCAAGGAGTGGGCCACCCTGAGGCCTCCCCGCCAGGACTGGCCTGGAAGCGAGTGGCCAAGCAAGGTGGACCACTTCGAGGCTGAGCCGTTCCGGTGTGCCTCGACCCGAGGCCCAACAGAACTTCACCGTACGTATAGCTCGTCAGGCCACGGTGAGGCGGCACATGAGGGTAAGTTTGGAAGCTGTATTTATGTTCCATATAACATATTTATGGTTAATTCACCTGTTGTTTAGTGCTGTGTGTATATTTGACATAAGTTATGTATATACAAGTATATACGAGATTATAGGTGATATATAGTGAAGGGAAGAGCAGGGATAAGACAATTTAAATCTAGAAGTTAAACTAAATTCTCCCGAAAATATAAAGAATCAACTATTACAGCGAACTGTGGCGACTCTTGTGTACAATTCTGCAGGCAATGTTATTAATTACATCCTTGAAGCAACAACGTCATTTTTACCACCAGTATCTCCCCAACACAACTAAAATAATGTTATACATTGGGAATGCAACAAACAAAACTAATTATTTTACAAGTATTTGTTTCACTTGATAACTGAAAATTTCACCACCACTAACACCACCACTCGCATCACTACCACCAACACCACCGCTCACACCACTACCACCATACTTACCTTAACTTCCCACTGACTACCTACAGTACACACACACACACACACACACACACACACACTATATTACCGCTCCTGGACATGTAAAACTTTATATTCAACATTTAAAAAAATTGCTATAAACAACATTGACTGCAGGACGAGAACGCTGTAGGTATTATGTTTTTTGACGCTAAAAAATGGGTCCAATTGGTGAGTGTCTGAATATTGCAATTAACCTTTTGTTTGTTTTGAAAAGTATTTGCATTGTAATTTTGAGAAACTTTTTGTTTACTTTTTGAGTTTTGAATTCCAGGTAATTAAGCCCTAATTTACCTGCACAAATATCACCTGTACATATGTATACCAGCTGGTTATATTTATTGTGATATACGTTTATTATAATGTATGTTTCCGCCGCCTCGTATACTAATTAGTGAGCAGCGGTATATCACGTAGGTATACCTGGTCATGTGTTAACAAACCTGTATATGTAGACGATAATTCGTGAGGCATAAAATAATTTAATCGTCAACCCCCAATCATCATCATAATCATCATCATCACAATCATTCTCAGTCACCATCAGCATTATTAATCATCATCATCACAATCATTCTCAGTCACCATCAGCATTATTAATCATCATCATCACAATCATTCTCAGTCACCATCAGCATTATTAATCATCATCATCATTATTAAATACCATCATCATCATCATCATAATATATAACACGATAAAAAGGAACAAATTAATCAATAAACAAATCAAGATAAACAAGGAACTTACTTTCATCTCTATCAAGTGAGAGAAATCCTGCACAATGCGGCGATCTTCAGGAACTCAGTGTTGATATTTGTGCAGAAAGCTGCCTCCTACACCTGCAGTTATGGCGGAGAATAAAACTTTACCCATAATGAGGAAGTAAAGGAAGCCAGGTCCAGTGATCACAGCCTTAACAGCATCCACCACCAGCCATTTAGGCAACTCTCAAGAAGATAATTATGAAAATTTTGATCTGAAGTTTAAAACTATCCAATTTTATCTTCCTATAACTAGTAATATGAAAAATATATAGTAATTATAATTGTTATAATCTTGGGTGGAACACTGACTCAAGAGTCATTAAGACCGAGTTACCATTAAGGAAACATTACAAGATAATGACTTAAATGAATGATTAATATACTCCAAGATGTTCTGTATGTAAGGTTATTGTTATTATTTTGTTGACATTGTTTTGACTCACTTAAAACTCCACAACTTCTATCATTCTCAGGTCGACAGTGTTTCCAGACTGGCACCTACTGTGTCTCTTGGCTTGAGTCTCTCTGCCGTGAAAAACTCCTTCAATTTGTCAAAGAATTTTTCCAACTCTTATGTCCTCATGAACTGTGGCGTCTTTTGGTGTATTTAACTTATTTACTAACATTCTCTTGGGTGAAACAATTGACATTTGCATATATAAATTGTCCTATTTATTCGAAATTTCGTTCGCATTTAGCAAAAAATATTTCGCTGAAGGTTTTAACTTTACCGCTAAAGACTATCATATATTATGAAAGACAAATGTTCAAACCAACAGATAGTATTGGAACGCGTCGCCCACCTGGTCTTAGTCTTGAGAATATATGTTCATCACACCAGGAACAACTGTACCTTCACAGTTTAAAGCAGTGTATTATGGTGATGTATTGTTGTTGTGGTGCTTCAACTGTCAGGGTCTATAACCTCCAATATGAACCTTTCTAACACTTGTTGTTTCTTTCTTCCTGTCTTGATCTATGCGCTACAGTTCTCTCTGTGTACACCTGAAGGACACGGGGCGGGGCTGCAGTGGTCGTTGTTGTTATGATGTTTTTGTGATATTTATATGAATTTTGAAGAGTAATGTTTTCTCACTTAATTTTAGTATAATTTTGAATAAAAAAATGTGCCTTTAAGGTATTATTTTCGCTATCTCTACTAACCCTTTACTACGGGACGCTATACCTTTATTATTTTATTTGGTTAACGTCAGAGGATTTTATTCAGCACAGCGACCCCCCCCCCCCTCACCCCCGTACACAAGGGGTTAAAGGTCTAGTTGTACACATTTCACAGGTAGTCACTATGGTCACTGTAATAATATGTGCCAATCAATTAAATGTAACTTCTTTACCACCAAAAGATATTCTTAGAGAATATGAAAACCTCTTGGTGGGGGAGGAGTTGAGGCAAGATAATCCATCGATGCTATAATGGAAGTATTGGGAAAATGTCCACACAGAAGAGTAAAGTTTATTGGGGGAAAGTTAAAGATATATTAAAATAATATGATGATGCTGGTGGCTATAATGAAGGGCATTTATTTTACCGAAAATTACAAACTACTAAAGTTATATTTTTATTCATTATTATTTTAATTTACAGTCGTCCAAAAGTAAGACACAACACCGGAGCTCATAGACGATATATTATGGAATTTATATTTCGACAATTGGCCACATAATTTATTCTCGGAAAGTAATGACATATTGATGAACATCTAGTTAGTGTTACTTGGTATATTAAGTATTGCAACATGAAATTATAGTTGTTTAAATCATAAGTAATTCAGGATATTACGTCTAAGGTTTTCATTAGTTGTTCTGTACACAATACTGTACGGCAGATGACGCCCGCCTCAACAATATCACTTCCCAGTGTTCGCTTCATGACTCTTTTATTCAAGACATCATTTGCCATCTGAACATAACTAAACTTGATCTAAATTACACAAGGTCAGGTCAGGTTAGTTTAAGGTACAGTGCACAGATAAATTCCTAAAGAGCTGAAATTTACAAATATAATGAAAAAAACCCCGATCAGCTGAAGAATCTCCACCACAGCACATTTCACCTAAAGACTAACCACCCTAACGCCAATCAGACCCTAACCTAACCAAACGTCACCCTCTCAAATAGTGTTAGGGTGGTTAATCTTTAGGTGAAATAACATTGGGTGGAGATTCTTCAGGTGATCCGAAAAAATAACACTCAGGGAATTGATGAAAGTCCACAGTGAAAGTAAATAAAAACGCCTCACATGCAGGTCTAATAAATTCAGGGATAAATCTATTTTGATAACCTTAGTGGGACGGGTGGCCGGCCGTTCACCTCACTGCTGCCTCACTCACCAGCTGGGGAGGCTGTGAGGTTTTCTCTCAGTTGTATGAAAGGGACACGAAGTCTTCACTGTTTATTATGGTGGCTGAAGGCTGTAGACGCTTAAAAGTGTCACATCAAAATAATAACAATAATCAGGATATAATAACTATAGACCTATCTGGTGATGGCGACAAAACATTAACAACAGTGAACGTCACAGCGGCCTCCTCACTAGACTCAGGGCCCCTGCATCATAAACTCAGCTCCAGCCTTAACACAAGTATTATAGGATTTTATTCATTAACATAGACCGCTGCTAATACTGGATGTTGAGGGAGAAATCCGCACAGAGATTCTAGAGTCTTGTTGTTTTGTTACGCTGGTTTTACATAACTTATTTTGGAATAGATTTATTGATATATTCTTACTGTATTAAACCTATAAGTAACACAAACAATATAGGCAAAATGTGGATATTATACATGACATTCTCCTCAAAACAAAGCATTAATTATCACTACATAAAAAAATTACACGTCAACACTGGCGACTGACAATATTCCTTCGTATTTGTCTCCGTCGTGTGAGAGAAACTAATGAACAGTAATATATTAAATATTGAACTAGAAATATAAACCAAACTCTTGGTTCCATCTGAGAGCTAAATGTGTTACAGTGCTCGTGAGACACAGACTGTGTGTTTAGTGAGTTAATACAACATCTGGTAAAGGAAATAATACCTGTACCGATAAACTAAAATAAATGAATTATCTTCCATTTATTATCACGACACCAAGATAATATTTATGATATGATGAAATATTAACATGTGATTTAGACAGATAATCAATGCTTTAATATTCACAGGTGGATTGTGAAGTATTACGCTATGATAATGACCATGTATAAGGCGTTGTTATGCTGGCCCCGCCACACCTCAGATGAATGTTGTCTTCCGCCATCATTAGTTCGTTAAAATACAAAACTAACTTAAAAACGAACCAATTTCAGATTTTTCGAACTCACTGATTGATTTATCATCTTTATCAATCGTGTCAAAGACAGTTTGTTAAAAGAAGTTGTACGTTACTGGAAATTAATCTCTCACGTCAATACAAAGCTGAGAGGAAACAGAGATCAAATAAAACCGTGGAAGAGGCCAATCTTGCCGAGGCTCATGTCTTGGCGGTAATTATATAATTATTGTAATGGTAATTTCTATCTATTCACGTGACAATTATGATATAATGGTTTTGGTGGTTCAATAAAAGTAAGAGTATAAAGTATGTGTGACAAAAATATTAATACTTAGACAATAGATATTTTTGAAGAGATGATTTAAAGGAAGGGAGCGTAGTCTTTGCTCGGATGGGTGGGGGTAAGTTGTTCCACACCTTCACACCGTGATATGTTATGGAGGTCTGGGACTGAGAGGAGAGCATGGGGGGTGGTCGTGGTAGAGAGGAATGTTTTTGTTGATAGAGACATTTAGATGAAACTATTTACGACTATTTATCACTACGAGACAAAACACAGAATAATAAACGTAAAAGTTCATGGTCAGAGCTACAGGTTAAAGGTCGAAACTGAAGTATAACAAAAACTGGTTGAAACTTTACCTAGAGATTTAGTCATCACCGCTACAGAAAGTGAAACACCAACTTAACTTGTCTCCGTCAAAGGTCTTAGTCACAGCTGAAGTAATGTTGAAGAAACTTAACCATTAATATATATCATATAGAATGTCATATAACATTTATCTTGGGAGTCTTATCAAAGACTTTGGCCAGATCTATAAGAAAACTATAGGTTGGTGTTTGTCTTCTTGCCACCACTTTTCTGTAAGTTGTCTCAGCTCAATAATCTAGTGTTTATGTCGTGTGGATCAATGAGCGGATTATCTGATCTATCTTTGATTATTAGATTATTTTGTGTAGATTTAACTAAGATATGTTTCACTACATTATGGACGATGTTGTAGAGACAGACAGACAGACAGACAGACAGACAGACAGAGACAGAGAAACAGAGAGCGATACTGACAGAGAAAAAGAGACAGACATGGAACAGACAGACAGACGAGGTCATTCCTTCAGGGCGAGAAAACAAAACAAGACCAACATTTGAGAAGAGACTGGACAAGCACTGGGCAGACTCTGGAATAATACTAATGACAATAAATCCACTCGGGTCAGTCTTTGACCTTTGTTCCGTCGGTGTTTACGTCAGAGGATTATCTCTAGCTGACGTCATCATCCTCCGTGTTATATTTCACGCCACGATTATAACTCTGAAAATCCAGGAATATTTGATTGTACATTAACAGCCAAGTGTAATAAAAACTCACTTTCCTTCGTACATATTTGATAAAGCTGTAGAGGAATATTTCATGTCCCGCTTCTAAAAACACGGAATTTGTATATTGTAATGAAAATGTGGTTCATAGATCCTGATTATATACTGTATACCTGCGACACAAATGGTGAAGTTTAATATTCTCTCGATGGGAAATGTTTACCTGAGAACTGTTCTAAATACTGTACAGGTGTGAGTAAGTGTGTTAATATCATAGTTAATTTAGTTTATATTTTATGTTAACTGTTTGAAATCTTTACTTATTTCTCATTTATTATTATTATTATTATTATTATTATTATTATTATTATTATTATTATTATTATTATTATTATTACCAGCTATTCATAAATGTTGCTTTATATGTCAGGTGTCAACTCTGCATCACCTCCTAGAATTGTAAATTAATTTTCTCCTGACGACACAAACTAGTCTTAATTACCGAGAGGTTCCTAACAGCCGCCTGAAGAGAAGAATAGTGAAATATTTTAGGTTTTGTTATTTCTAACTGTATACTAAAAGTGTTAGCAGCCGTAGAGTAAAGCCAAAGAAAACTTAATATCAGAACGTTTGTCAGTGAACCGGTTTCAGTACTTTCTACATTGTCTTGTAAACAATATAATTATTCAGGCTAAATGTCCGGAAGACTCCACGGACCTAAGGCCTTCTGAAGGTGGTTGTTGGTATTGTACTCTGACGTGATACAAACACTTGGGGACTTGGATCTGTCTAGTCAACAGTCCGACGCGTGTATTCTGTTTCCTGCTTCACAGAGATTATCTCCTTAATGGTAAATGGTCAATATAAGGTTTGGATCCACCAATTAATTTATAGTTTGTTGTTAAGATTTATTTTCTTTAGATGATTTGCAGATGCCAGAGGATAATATATTTAGAAGTGTGTACAGGTTACGATAAGGAGACCCGGGTAGAGGGAGCGGTGTTGACCCTGGCGGCAGAAGAGATCGTCCCTGGCAACACGTCTGGAAGGAGATAGTCGATCTATCACACTGACAGTTCTCATAAATCTAACACATTCACTGTTCATCTTGAGTGTAAATATTAGTAATTTTTTATTATTTTGGTGTTATGATTCAAGAAGACCATAATTATGAACATAACCAAAATCCTCAGTGTAGACACTAGATAATAACTACACTTATAAGGAAACACGAATAAAATAACTAATAAATAATGATAATTAAAGTTACTATGACGTGCTTTCTAACTTTATTATTTGGAGAGTCAATGCCAAAGTTCTTGATTAAATTAATACTTGGGAGGAACACCGTAAGGTGACAATAATAGAGATAAGAACATAAAAATGAAGGAGACTGCAGCGGGGCCTATTGGGCCATACTAGACAACCCCGTTTACACCCAACCCCTCTGTACAGATGTACAAAAAAGGTTTGCCTAAAGAACTATTGAGGATAGACGACAGCTACAGGGAAATAGAGGAGTGAACAGATGGTGAAGAGATCAGTCTATGACACCACACACCCAGAAGACGAGGAAGGCAAGCTAGTGCTAATACTGTTATAATCGTCTCCTGCAGCCGTCTAGTCTCGAAGTAATTTCCTGCGTCTTCACTAATGGCTGCATACATTGACGCTACTAGTGCAGTCTACCGTGGACAACACGACGTAACGGCGAGGATGGTGGTCGCTGTTGTAATAAAGGGTTGTGTTAATGTTATTAGGTCTTGGAAGGGATGCCAACAATCACGGTTTTATCACCACAACAAGACACCGTGTAAACATGACATCATCTGGAGAGAACTGAGGATATAAACTTAGTTATTTAATAAAAGTTTCCGTCTTTTATGGGGGTCTGGTTTCTAAAGTTACTATTCTCGTCACTGAATTTCTCCAAGTATTGTAGATCTCACGATGGACTCTGTCTCAAGTTCTTCCTCACGACCTTGTCTGGTTTCCAATGATGATATGAACTAATCCCCATAACAGCAGAAGCTAAGAAACTGCAATATGGCTTTTTGAAGGAACAAGTAGTACCAAATTCGATGATTTCCTTTAGCCTTACAAAAGACTTTTTACGCTTCCGGGACATCGTTCGCTCCATTACCACGGAGAAAATAATAGTGCCAAGAGTTATGTTAAGAAACTGTTATGCTATTTGAAATTAACCTAACCGCAAATGTGTTGTATTGAAGTATGCAAACCGGTGCTCCAAGAAAAAGCTTATTGATTTGTACTGTACAGTTAAAGTACCGAGCGTGACGAGTGGTGTGCAAGGACCAACTGTTAATCTGTCGTCGTCATAAGTTTTAACCATAATGTAACCAGCGTGTTAAACTTGGGTATATCTTTCGCGAATTATCAAATAGAAACATTGCTCAGGATTTTATGTCACGTCTGTGGTTAAGTGCAAATTGAATATCCTTCCTCACCTGACGCCCTGACGCCTGCAACATAGTAAGATCTATCGTTCAGATTACTAAACGATTATGACCTGTACGTGACAGTCTTTAGAAAATACATTTACATGACGTGTCATACTTTTATATGGCACCCCAAAGATTCTTCACTAGTAATCCTATAACGGTAACTAAAATAAAAATGCATTTTACATCCGTGTAATTTTTTATGTAATTTTCCGGAACATCGTGACGTCCTTGAGAAAAACGTAAATAACACTTTTGATGTTCCTTTCGTCGAGGAACCTAACACAACAGGTCCCAGCCTTCTACGATGCTTCCCTCCACATATTTTTTTTTTTTTTTATTGGGCACACTCCTACATCCTGTGTAAGGTGAAGCGCAGAAGCGTTTACAGCGCCCAACAGGGAAGCATGGTAAGTTCATGCTTGCCCAAAAGTTCAGAACTTACTGTAACAAATTTAGTTCATTCATGATGTTTGGTCAGATTTGTTGCACATTCGACTAAGATATGTTTCATTACTTAATATTTGAGGATGATACTTAACCACTTGAGTACAGTAATTTAACCCCCTGTGTATGATGTATTAACCCTTTGATAACGATGACCTGGAGTAAGTTAACGTCGCACCCAAACGGTAAACCTTATAACACAACAAGCTGTATTGTGACATAGGGTTAAGTTAAGTAGTTTAATCTTGGTTCGTTAGGTTAGCCTGATGTTAGTCCTTTATAGTTTGTTTAATGTTTATATACAGCAACTTTCTTATATAATCATATATTAACAAAAACCCGAAATATTGAGAGATATTTAAATTTATCTGAATGTTGTGTTATCCCTCCACACCCTTAGCGACCAGAGCATGACTACAACCACCACAACCACACCCTTAGCGACCAGAGCATGACTACAACCACCACAACCACACCCTTCGTGACCAGACCATCATCACAACCACCACAACCACACCCTTCGTGACCAGACCATGACCACAGCCACCACCCCCACACCCTTAGTGACCAGACCAATACCATAACCACAACCACCACACCCTTAGTGACCAGACCATGACCATAACACCACCTCCACACCCTTAGCGACCAGACCATGACCACAACCACCACCTCCACACCCTTAGCGACCAGACCATGACCACAACTACCACCTCCACATCCTTAGTGACCAGACCATGGCCCAAACCACCACAACCACACCCTTGGTTACCAGACCATGGCCACAATCACCACCTCCACAACCTTAGTGACTAGACCATTAGCACAACCACCACAACCACACTCTTAGTAACCAAACCATTACCACAACCACACTCTTAGTAACCAAACCATTACCACACCTCAGGACCATCAGTAACCATCACCAACCTAGATTATATCACTCATAATCCTTGTTATTTTGATCACAATAAACACCGTAATTATTATAAAGAAAATAAGGAATAATAAACTCTGTAAAACATGTATTCACGTCACCTTAATGTACTCCTAAGAAGGGCCAAACACTCCACATAATTACTGTCTTTAATTTATTACGTTATTTTGGGTTGGTGGAGCCATTTGTCACTGGCTGGTGAAGGAGCCCCTTGTGCCTCTAAGTCTCGGCCGCGTTATTTTTACTTCCACACACATTGTCTGCAGCTCGCGTCACGTCAACCCCTTGTGTGGCGTCACCAGTCATGCTGCGAGGAACACCACCACAGCCGCCAGCTAGTGTATGTTACAACTACTTTATCATATGATCAGGTGGATGAATTACCCCCAAAGAAAACATTTAACGTAAACACAATAAAACAGTATCTTCATAATTTTATGTTAGACAATACAACACAACGAACGAAAAATTTTGACAACCCTACCGAGACATCAGGAGTCGCAGTGTTCATTTTTAAAGTCGTCGGACCTCACCGTAAAGATACTTGTACATTGTAATCAGAAATAACATAATCTTTCACTCAGCACAAATTTCTCATCATATTCCAGATTGTAAGATGTTGTGTAATAACCCCACAAGTTGTGACTGTTTCTGGCAACAACGGCCAAGTTAGTCGTCATCATCAGTATTACTTGATGGTAAATGAACTCTTATAACTCTGCTTGTTGTATGGTCAGGTTCACTCACTGATTTGGGTTATGTAATTTATTATCCTGGTTCTTGGTTACTAACACACACACACACACACATATATATAGATATATATATATATATATATATATATATATATATATATATATATATATATATATATATATATATATATATATATATATATATATAAGCATACACACATCACTTATAAACACACACATATAAACATTCGGTTTCATCACATATAAACATATAGTACACGGATGATAATAAATAATAAAACAAATAAAGAAGCAAATATATAAAATACTATAATATAATTCATACATACATACATACATTAATACATACATACATACATACATACATACATACATTAATACATACATACATACATACATACATACATACTATAATCGCTAGGGAAGTGTATTACCTCTTTATTCTCCTCATGGACGCATCTACCTGTTTTTTTGTTTTTTTTTACGAGGATTAGCCCACCCGGGCACAGGTCACTGACCCACATCAGGGCCTGGGGAGCGAAAATGTAATAATAATAATAATAATAATAATAATAATAATAATAATTCAGATAAGTAAATTTTTTAATAACAAAATATTAATTAAATAATAATGATCATTAATAATAAAATAATAATAATAATAGTAAAGAAATACAAAAATTAAAAATCATGAGTGAGAAACAATGTATGTATGTTGTGGTGTCAATGGTAAGGGAAACAATTGAGACCCTGCAATTGTGTGTAAATGAGGCAGAAAGTCAGATCAACAATCTGGGACTTAGTCACAATTTTCGTGATGCCATATGGCAGCAGGGTCTACCATTAGACAACACATTATGCTTCAAATATCTTCCCAGGCGGTAGTACCTCCCTGTTTGGTAGCTGCCTAATACCTAGGTGTGAAGTAATTAAATATGTATCCACCTGCAATAATACATACACACAGGTAGTATACACAGACAAACATTCATGTATAGATACCATTATGTGTAGAGACAGCTCCGCTTCCCTCTTCCCTCACCCCTTCCCTTCCTTTCTCTCACTTCCTTCCTTTCACTCACCCTCCTCTTCCCTCACCCCCCGTTTCCCCACCCCCTTTCCTCACTGCTCCTCCTCTTTCTTCAGCCCCCCTTTCCTCACTGCTACTCCCCTTCCCTCACCCCCTCCCCTTCCTTCACCCCTCCCTTTCCTTTCCACCCTCCCCTTTCCTTCTTCACTCCCCTCCCCTTCCTTCACTCCCTCCTCTTCCCTCACCCCATCCCCTGATCTTGCATGATGGTGGGTCATAACTCACAATATTCATCATGCTCCTTCCGTCCTCCCTCCCATCCCCCTTCCCTTACTCCCATCCCCTTCCCTTCCTCCTCCCTTACTCCTTCCCTTCCTCCTCCCTTCTCCCTTCCTTCCCTTTCCCCTTTCTCCGCCTTTAGCTTTCCCTTCCTCCTCCTTTAGCCTTCCCTTCCTCCTCTCTTCTCCCTCCCCTTCTCCTCCTTTAACCTTCCCTTCCTCCTTTTAGCTCTTCTTCCTACCCTTCTCCCTTTTCTCCTCCTTTAATTCTTCTCCTTCCTCCCTCCTTTCTTCCTTCCTTTCCTCCTCCCCTACACCTTCCTTCCCCTTACCCCATTACCTTGGCTGACAATGCGGTCGGCCTCCCTCCCTCCCTCCCTCCCACATTCCCTCCCTCCTTCTGTTTTGCAAACTTGTTGAAAAGAAAATACACGCACTTATGATTATTTGAGGCTGTCTGTCTGTCTTTGAGTCTGTCTGTCTGTCTTTCTGTCTGTCAACATTTCTTTACCCTGAACAGAACTCTTATATTGAAACACTAAAAGTTCATTCCACATCGTTTGTCAATAACCGAAGTGTATTGACTAAATTCAAGTCTGTCTTACAAAGGTCAAGGTCACAGCTGTAGGTTAAAGGTCAGTGGGAGTATTATGCGCCACCGTAGTCGACTTAACCAGGTAACACTTTACTTTATCAACGAGATTCACTTTCACAAATTTACGGAGATTTGAAAACAAAATATCTCTGCTTTATGTACTGTTATTTGATTATTATTTTCATTGTGTTGTTCTTCCTTCTGAAGATGTTTTCCCAGGTGTTACCATGACAACACCTTGGATTACTTAAGTGTATATTCACTGTATAAGTTGTTCACTGTAGTCCTCGCCATCATGGGTGGTGGTGGGGGGCACTGTATGAAATTCACTGTATAAGTTGTTCACTGTAGTCCTCGGAATCATGGGTGGTGGGGGGCACTGTATGATATTCACTGTACAAGTTGTTCACTGTGGTCCCCACCATCATGGATGGTGGGGGGGCACTGTATGAAATTCACTGTATAAGTTGTTCACTGTGGTCCCCACCATCATGGGTGGTGGGGGGGCACTGTATGATATTCACTGTATAAGTTGTTCACTGTGGTCCCCGCCATCATGGGTGGTGGGGGGCACTGTATGATATTCACTGTACAAGTTGTTCACTGTGGTCCCCACCATCATGGGTGGTGGGGGGGACACTGTTCGTGCGTCATAAACACGAGAGGGTGAACACAGCGATGAATTACAATATACTTTGGTATGTGGATTTATCACAAGATCTGAAACGAGTACAATAATGACCAATATCTTTCATTGGCCAGAGTTATGGTTATTATCCTGAGCCAAAGGTCTGACGAGTCATTCAGCTAACAGTGAGTACCTATGACGTCAGAACACATCATGCAGAGATCTGGTTGAGCCAAGATACTTTATACCTTAACACTTGATTTATATTTCTCTCTAAATCTTCTACACATTATTTTCTCCCTATCTTAACTAAAGGCATCAATGTCAATATTAACCTTAGCGTGGCGGAGACCTGTCCACCACTGATGGCAGCCAACCTTGTTACAAAGTTTGGAAGAATGTTTACACTCGATCAAAAATATCTTTACGATTTTGTATTAGACAACATGACACAATGAACGAAGGCATTTGACAACCCTTCAGGAGCGAATGTATAAGGTGGAAACTGAGAGTTATTGTGACTAAAAGTATAATGATGAAAATAAGTAAAGAAATGAGATACGAAGAAATAAATATTAGGCCTGAATAGAGATATAATGGAGGAATATGACGGTTACAAATACCTGTAAGTGAATATATGAAGAGTGAACAATGACTGGCTGATTGAGTCACAGAGTAGCGGAGGAACAGATAATAACATGACACTGATAAAAGGAAGGAGACAGATGAGACAGAGGCGGGGATGTGTTGGGCAACTGATGAACACAAATTATTATATGGTTGTAAAGCATTGTGTTCAGGTACTATAATAAGGGACAATTTAGAAGTGAAAGAAGTACAGTGATCGTGGGCAATACTGTGTGTGGGTGACTGTGATGTTGATAATAAGAAATAAATCAACAAGGAGATGTGGAGGTGTAGGAATAGTTGGACTGGGAGTGTTCATGTGGTGCGGACATCATTAGAGAATTGGCAGTGAAAGATTAATAAGATTCTCGTAAAATATGTACCGGTATAATGAATAATTGTAATGGCTAAAAAAAAATAATTGTAATATATGTTAAACTCTTGCAGTCCTCTTAGTTCAATGTAGTGTTTTCTACTGTAAATATCTCAGTCAGTTTAGCATCTGGTTCTTCTTGCAGTGTTTCCTTCTCTCAGTTCAAGTCTTCACGCACAAAACAGATTAAACTTCGTCCTCTACACGCAAGGCCAAAAGTACTTCCCTGGCTGTTCTTGTTCTCATGCACTTCTCGCCTGATATCACCTCTGAATATCCCAAGTTACTCCTCGGCATTAATCTTCACCCCACAGCCGTGTACTTCACTCCAGACCGCCCAACGATCACTTACTCTTAAAATTCTGCTTTTGCGGTTATCAAACACCGAGGAAACGTCAATCTCAATAACTTGTCCTTGTCAGAGGAGTATCACAGGACCAGCAACAATGTTCCTTATCCTGTAAAACCTTCATTTTTAATAATGTGTCTTGCTTATTGTCTCCTTATATCTATCTTGGTCTCAGTTACTGGCATCCTATGTGGCTGTCATAGTAAGGGAGGAGTTTATCAGTCCCTCTCAGATCACCTCAACAAAACTCGTGTTAACAAGTCGCCTCTCACTCCCTTCTGTGTCTATCTTTCAGTGTTTTCATTTTTGGTAGTGCCAATGTTCTGCCTGTGTGCACCTGGGGACGGTATAGACTCATTTACCGAGGCCCCTCCTAAGATAACAATGTCTATTTGAACTCGATCACTCTATTCGTCGCTGCCTTACATGACACCAATATTTAATTTTGAAGCGCCACGTGTAGTACACAAACGTATCTCTCCTCTCTTATAATTTACTCCTACACCTCACTACCATAAAACTCCCTCCCGTTACAGATCTCTCTGTACGCTGTATTTGTTTACCTGTAATTCATCTCTCTGCTCTTCTCTGCACGACAATCATCCTCCTTAAAAATATATAAATGTTGAAAGAAAATCACACGTTTGAACGATCTTAGCAATCAGACCAATTTGTTTCAAGATACAAAGTGTAAGAAATATAATAATTTGTCTTGATAAATTTCGTGCCGACTCGAGTCACTTTTTTTAAAGTGTTTATTCGTTCACTGAACCTTGAGGAAAATGTTGCACAATATCATCTGTGGCGAAACACGGAATCACCAGCAAATATGGTTCTTGCAGAACGCTCACCCGTACCTCTGTACAGGCAGCGTGCTAGCCAAGATAATGCAGCGAAGACCTTGTGACCCGGTTTGTCGTCAGGCGTGTTGGAGTCAAGTTTTACGGTTGGAGAGCTCCCTAACAGCAATTCAGAGGGAGGGAACAGCTGGCAAGCCACAATCGCAACTTCCCGTCCACAAATTACTGTAAAATAAAATATTAATTAATTTTCACCTCTTACTTCACATTTTTAAACGTAAAATTTTCTATAACTTCATAATTGGTTATCGTTTATTTGTGCATATATCCGTAAGACCAACGGCTTAACATTAAACACAATGAACAAAAATCTATCTGACGCTTATGTAAAAAGAGTTAGATATTATCGAGTTTGGTGGAGCAATGAATGTAAGAGACAAAATAATGTGAGCTTCTGGAAGTGTAAGTATAAGCCAGGGACGCGGTGGTTGATGGGGGGAGGGATGGCTTTAACACATGAATGGACACGTAACACTTCCTTGACAAAGGAGAACTGGGATGAATATATTGTTAGATATAATTAGGGATCAGGTTAGATGGCTGCATAACCAGAGTTTGTGTAAGACGGAGAATAGGGTGACATAATGACTGAAGATGAAAAGGCTAAGACTTACTTTAGTCTGGATGCCCCGCGTATTAAAAACCTGAAATAAGAAAGTTAAGGAGGAGGTTGATGATTTTAGCTGGATGACCAAAAAGGATGCTTAGGTATAGTGATTTTTTTATTTATATATTTGTGTGTGTGTGTCATATATTTGTGTGTGTGTTCAATTTGGTGAAAGAAAATATGATTATTACAAAACAAATTATGTCCAGCACCTAGATCGATGGGTGAGAGTCTGAATGTGGCAGCGACTTTGATCCCCCCCCCCCCTCGAGAGAGCAACAAGAACTCATCTATCGCAAACTGGTATTAATATTATCCTGGGATTATTCACTTGATCGTCTGTTGATTGGAGTCTCTCTATGTATGCTGCTATAAGGGTCAGGTCCCTGTACCATGAGGCAGGCAAGCTACAGAGCCAGGGAACACAACACAGTGAAGGATTAGACAAGAAAGTGAGACAGACAGTCGGGGAGAAGTGATTGAGGAGGAAAGCAAAGTGTGTTAAAGTTAATGTGAAGAATATTGGTTACATCTGAGAGTGGTGATGTAGTCACAGTTGGAATAGAGAGACTGTAGGAAGGTTATCACTTTTAGTTACTCATATACCACGGCCTCTGACGCTTATATTCTAAAACTACTGCTACATATATTCAGACAGATAAATAACTTTATGGGAATAATGCAAATACATAATGTTGAAAGAAGATTAAAATTTTTTGTTAAGTATAAAAGTAATATTGATTCACCCATTACTAACTTGTCTTTCGAACCAGCATTTCCCTTCACATAACGCATCAGTGTCTTGTTTTGTCACAATCAATAGTCTCAGAATGTGATGTTTACAAACTGGAGTTCAGAGGATGTGTACTGGTCGTGGTTTTAGCTTTGCCTTGTAGGAAGTTTTGGAGCTAAAGAAATAAGATTTATTGAATTCTCACTGTCATTTGTTCTACACTATAATAGCGTCAATGGTTCAAGAAATATATCAAGTGTCACATGTTTTTGAGCTTAGTGTTTCCAGCGAGAGCAAACTTCGGTGCCTGCGTCATGTTGCAAGATCCATGAAGCACTTACTTTCTTCGAATTGACTTTCTCTTTACTCTGGAAAGCGAAAGCGTCCCGTAAAGTTTGAAATTCATTGACCTTGCCTTTAGCTTTCAAGGATCGGTAACAACGCCCAATTTTTGCCCAGATTTTTTCTAGCTAATTATCGTAGTATTTTTAGGTTTAATTTTACCAATCAAAATAGTGATAATTGCAGTTTCCCAAATACCTGGGTTAACTAAGAGGGACTCGTCTTCCTCTAACAGCTATCACAAACTAGATTCATACGGTTGTTTGGCCGTCATGTACACGATTGTTTGTTTTATTGAGGAGATAAAGAAAATTTATCACCACCAAGATTCTAGCCCATGAGTTGCTGAGTTATTTATCTTCCAGCCCTACAAAGTCTACAGTGCTGTATATGATTTTGTATTCTGAAACTTGTATGCATTGAAATCTTGACTGGATTTTAATTTAACTTTTTCTGAGCCAAAGGATATTTGACTCTTCAGTTAGGTTAGGTTAGGTCAGGTTTAGGTTAGGTTAGGTTTGAGTGACAGGAATCAGCTTTCAGAGCAAGTTATTCCCCGGACTCGACACTCTTAGGTAGATCGGTATATTAACTGTTGAAAAGTTATGTTGATCCTGTCGGAAATATTGTACTGTTGTTAAACGTGGTCTCTGTTATTATAAACAAACAAACAAACACACACACACACACACACACACACACACACACACACATTCTCTGAATAAGGATAAAAAAAAAGTGAAAACTGTTGTGAAGTAAAGAAAATTCTGTTCATTTATATAGATCACCAACCCGTCCTTCAGCTATGGAACAGTTAATCCTCACAGTCGTTCTCTGGTCTCCCCGCCTTGAGGAGTGTCACCACCAGTCTTACACCAAATTATTTTACATGACCAGACATTTCTGGGAGTCATGATTTTTTTTTCAAAATTTATAAATGACATAAGAAAATTAGTCCTAGTCTTCGGATACTTTGATTTTTATTTTTATTTTTTTAGTAGACATTTTACCCAGTCATCTTTTGTCTTTCATCCACCTTTATCCCTTTCATCCAACCTCATCCATTTCATCCAACCTCATCCATTTCATCCATCCCCTACCCTTTCATCCATCCTTTACCATTTCATCCGTCCACTACCCTTTCATCCATCCTCTACCTTTTCATCCGTCCACTACCCTTTCATCCATCCTCTACCTTTTCATCCGTCCACTACCTTTTCATCCATCCTTTACCCTTTCATCCATCCTCTACCCTTTCATCCATCCTTTACCCTTTCATCTATCCTCTACTCTTTTCATTCATCCTCTACCCTTTCATCCATCCTCTACCCTTTCATCCATCTTCTACCCTTTCATCCACCCTCTACCCTTTCATCCATCTTCTACCCTTTCATCCACCCTCTACCCTTTCATCCACCCTCTACCCTTTCATCCATCTTCTACCCTTTCATCCACCCTCTACCCTGTCATCCATCCTGTACCCTTTCATCCATCACCTCTTTTAGTTTTCCTTTATCCATCCTCTACCCTTTACAACCACCCTCTATCCTTTCATCACCCTCTACCCTTCATCACCCCCCTACCCTTTTCAGAAACCACTCACCCCCTCTCTCTATACACTTTCATGTTACTATAATTCTCTCTACTCCCATACCTGCTTACTTCCCCAAATATTACCAGTAGATTTATTTCGTCTATAATTAATACTTTCATCCTTATCATCCTCCATTATATACTGATTACAGAGTTCTCTACAGTATATACATACAATACATACAGGTTGACTTATTAACACTTGTGTGGTACAGCAGTGTGAGGGCAATACCTGGCCTCTGTTATTGACACCTGCGTGAGAGTACAGCAGTGTGAGGCAATATACACCTGGCCGCATACTCTGTTATTGACACCTGCGTGAGTACAGCAGTGTGAGACAATACACCTGGCCGCATACTCTGTTGTTGACACCTGCCTGAGTACAGCAGTGTGAGGCAATATACACCTGGCCGCATACTCTGTTATTGACACCTGCCTGAGTACAGCAGTGTGAGGCAATACACCTGGCCGCATACTCTGTTATTGACACCTGCGTGAGGGACATTCATGCACATTTGTATGTTTAGTTCTATACGTGGGAATTGACTTAGCTAATGAGTGTAAAAATGTGGATACAATAAACTATCCGCTGTATGTGGCAAACTTAAAAACTCAATTTCAGGCACACACACACACACACACACACACACACACACACACACACACACACACACACACACACAGGTGAATAAACCATAAATATGTTATATGGAACATAAATATAACTTCCCAAATCAGTCTCATATACTTCCTCACCGCGGCCTGACGAATTAGTACAACGGTAATGTTCTGTCAGGGCTCAGGTCGAGGCTCATCCGTACTGATCATCTGTGTGTGTGTGGTGTAGTGTGGTGTGTTGTGTGGTGTGTGTGTTGTGTGGTGTGGTATTGTGTGTTGTGAAGATGGCGGGGATACGCTTTTGAATTTTGCTACATATGTCGGCTAGTTTAATGTGCACCAATACTCATCGTGTGAGCGGTAGCGTGAAATGATAAAAAGTATTTCCGATACATTATTTGTTTAGTTCTGTACTGTACCTGTTCCAGTTTCTTCGTCATAAACAGTTGGTATAATCTTGTCTTGTTTCCCAATTATCGAGGAAAAAGTAAGACTGTTTGATCATTTATTTGTTAACTTTCCAACTTGTAGTGATCTTAAGGTTTGTGTTTATGGCAGTAAAGGTGTTTGAAGGATATAAACAATGTAGGTTTAGTGTTTAACATCATGTGACGGAAAGGTTCTACAATATGGCGGTAGAATTTAGGAAACTTTACTCTATATGAAGCTATATGTGTCTCAAGACCATGAAGCTGTGTTAGATATGAATAAGTATATACATAGACAGATAGATGGATAGTTAGATAGTTAGATAGACAAAACAAAACGGACAGACAAGACAGACAGACGATACAGACAGGACCGCCAGGGAAAACAAGACAGGGCAGACAAGACAAATAAAACATGACAGACAAGACAGACAGACGATATAGACAAGACAGACAGATAATACCAGACAGACAGTTATAAAATATTAACACAACTCATTAAAACTCCGCATTTTATATTGTATGTCTTCATGCTGACAAAATATCACATTCAATACACAATTCTCTTCGCGTCTTCTGGTAACATTTCACATAATAGAACACAAAACAAGACTATGATGATATATTTTTTATATTGTAGTAAAATGTTGTAGACTAACGTGAAAGGAAGAGAATAAATTTAAAGTGACGCTCCAAAACGAAATAAGAAGATACGACTCAATTATTATGAAAAATGGAAAATTTAGCGATTTATTCCTCATAATGTGTTTTATGTGTTTAGGTTCATACGGTGATGTTTTCGTTCATAAATTAACAAAAGGATTGTAAATTGAATAAGGGTAGATGGTGCATAGACACGATGTGGGTGGCATAGTTTTTAGTTCTGAATCCTGGTCATCGTTTTGCACCCTGTCTCCTTCCCCCTCCTGCTTCCTCTCTCTTTGCCTCTCCCCTGCCTCCTCCCCCTTCCCTCCTTCCTTCTGTTCCCCCCTGCCTCCTTCCTTCTGTTCCCCCCTGCCCACCCTGCTTCCTCCCCTCTGCTCTCCCCTGCCTCATACCCCCTGCCTCCTCCCTCCTCCACCTCTGCCTTCTCCCCTCTGCCTCTTCACCTCCTCCTGGTCCCCCCCCCTTCTGCTCCTCCCTACTCCCTCCACTTCCCCCAATGCTTCCCCCTTCCCCACGCTGCTCACCCTCCCACCTTCCTACCCCATCTTACCCTCCTGCCTCCTGTGTCTCACCTCAACTGCCACCATCCTCCTCCCTCACCTCCACACCTCTCCTCCCTACTGCCCCCCACCTACACCTCCTCCTCCCTCCCTTCTGTTCCTCTCCTCGCCCTTCACCCACACCTCACCACCCTGCTCATGTTCCACCTCCCCCCCACTTACACCCCCCCCTCACCGCCCCACCCACACCTCCCTCCCTCTCCTCCCCGTCCCCCTCTCCTCACCCACACCCTCCTTCCCCTCTCCTCACCTACACCTCTCCCTCGCCTCACACCCACGCCTCATATCCCTCACCCACACCTCCTCCCCAATCTCCCCACCTCTCCTCACCTACACCTCCCCTCCCCTCACCTCCCCTCACCTCTCCTCACCTACACCTCCCCTCCCTTCGCCCTACATGTGTCCAGGTAGGGTCTGAGACAACCTACTGTACACCAGGTATCACGTCACTGTCTCTCTCAGGACCTGTTGTTCCTTGGTCGTCAACCCCATCAAAAATTTTTTACCAGACCTGAAAGTTAACTGAAAAAGAGACCACCTGACCCACCAGACCCACCCGACCCTCCCGACCCTCCCGACCCTCCCGACTCACCTGACCCTCCTAACCCTCCTGACCCACCTGACCCTGCTGACCCACCTGACCTCGGCCTTAACATATTATTAGACTCAAGCATTAAGTATTTTTACCACGTAAATGATTTACGAAATAATTATCAGGAAATATTAATTAACGCCAGAGTTTTCTTTGACCAAGAACCCTATTAATGTTTAGGAAATTATTTCACCAATTCAGACTGACTGCTTCACCTAAATGGCTTTTAGATTCATTAAAATTCTGTCTACAACTTTAAATTAATGTATTTATCGTATTAATATGAATTGCTATTTCATTAACTTTGTGATAAGGTTATGTAAAGCCCAATTGTCCTTCCAGGGATATATTGAGGCAGACGTACAGACAGAGCGAGAGAAGGAGCAATAGAGCCTCCCATAGTGTCTTGTTATATTACATGTTTCTTTCGGCAACAAAGATCTTGAAACATGTTCACTAAGTCAGTTATTATTCTAGACAACAATTACTAAAAGTTCTGATCGATATTTTCTCTGTGATCATGTGAAGCCAGCAGCCCCAGGTGTGTTCCCCTCCCCTCACCTGTGTGACGCCAGCAGCCCCAGGTGTGTTCCCCTCCCCTCACCTGTGTGACGCCATCAGCCCCAGGTGTGTTCCCCTCCCCTCACATGCGTGACGCCAGCAGCCCCAGGTGTGTTCCCCTCCCCTCACCTATGTGACGCCAGCAGCCCCAGGTGTGTTCCCTCCCTCACCTGTGACGCCAGCAGCCCCAGGCGTGTTCTCCCCTCATCTGTGTGACGCCAGCAGCCCCAGGTGTTCCTCCCCTTACCTATGTGACGCCAGCAGCCCCAGGTGTGTTCCCTTCCCTTCACCTATGTGACGCCAGCAGCCCCAGGTGTGTTCCCCTCCCCTCATCTGTGTGACGCCAGCAGCCCCAGGTGTGTTCCCTTCTCTTCACCTATGTGACGCCAGCAGCCCCAGGTGTGTTCCCCTCCCCTCACCTGTGTGACGTCAATAAACTCCTCTGTGAGTAGTTTAGAGGGCCTCGGGTCCACTGAGTACAAACAGATGACTTACATCAGCAGGTTGTGTTTGTCCTTAAAGGTTCCCTCACATAGTTGTTCACCGCATATTGATTATCTTTAATCACTAGAGTTTGGAACAACTTTTGAAACTTGAACCTCCTTAAGTTTTTTCACAGTTAGTACTACTACTACTATTACTTCGACTACTATTACTGTTACTACTACTACTTCGACTACTACTACTATTATTATTACCAGGGCTGGAGTAATTGTATTTGTAATTTAATTGAAATGTAATTAATTACAAGAAAATAGGAATTGCAATTGTAATTGTAATTGAAAACGTATCAGTTAATTGTCATTATAATTGTAATTTAAATGATAGTCATGTAACTGTAATTCAATTGTAATTGTGAACTAAGTTCCCCGATTAAATTTTCAAATCAACCGCCATCATGACCATGGTCATTTCACTGACTGCCACCCACGTGTGACGTCGCTGTAATCGTTTGGGAGTGTTAAAGGTGGAGGTCTTTGAAGACCGACACACAGCATTAAACATTGCGTCTGCCTATGAGGAAATTGTTAATCGTTTCAGCATTCAAGGAAAAGTCAAGAAAGCGGTTTCAGATAAAGTCTCTTTCATGGTGAAAGCTTTTGACGTGTCCCTGCCAAGTTTCTACATGGATCAGGAAGATATTAGCTTGGAAGATGTTCTGTCATTCCTCCCTCAAAGAATGGGTCGCTTTGCACACACACACTCAGCAACTGTGTGTGAAGGATGGTTTTACTCACCCAGATGTTAAACCTTCACTTCTTTCATCAACACTTCAGAAAGTTGCATCCTTGGTCAACTCAATTCGAAAGTCACCGGTAGCTGCTCCATTCCTTCGATCTAAAGGGAGTGTTCTCCGGACACAAAACGTGACGCGATGGAATTCACAATTGAAAATGGTGAAATCTTTACTCAAGAATCCTGTAGAGGTAAATACTTCAGTTGATCCTCTGTCCCAGTGAGAGAAGAAGGAAAAAATATGACACCAATGGCGATTTCTACCTTGAAGAAGCTTGTCAATGTCCTCGAACGTTTTCAAGAGGCCATGGAAGTTGTGGAGGGGCAGAAGAAGGTAACCATATCTGCCACTGGACCAGTGATTCAGGGACTTAAACATTCACTGGGGCATCTACTTAGATCTGGGTCTTCCAGCAACAGCCAACTGCAGTACTGTGAACTTTTGGCTAGAGTCCTGCTGGACTCTGTGAAGAAGAGTTTGGACCCATACATAGAAATGAGGTATATTCGAGCAGCGGCTTTTCTGGATCCTAGGTTCAAACTGGACTGGCTGTCATCGCAGGCGCAGAAGGACCAGGTACTGATTGATATCAAGGAAATGTTGGAAGAATCGGAGGCAGTTCAGGAGGGGTCAACAGAGGAATAAAATGACAAAGATGATCTAGCAGAAGGATTACCTGAATCAAAAAGACCCAGACTTTTCTACTTCATACCACCATCTTTAACTAGGCTACAAAATCAACAAGCATCAGAGGGAAGTACAGCGAGTCTGTTGTTGAAACAATATGTGGAAGAAGGAACTACCCCTTTTCAAGTAATCCAATGCTCTACTAGAAAGAAGTGCCCACAACTTTGCACCCACTGAAGAACCTGGCAGGGGAGCTGATGGGGTGTACTGTAACTTCTGTTACATCCGGGCGAGTTTTAAGCATTGCTGAAAATTATTTCGCAGCCAACAGGGCCCAACGTGGTGTCGCTTCTTTGCGATCATTGTTCTTGATAAAATGTAATGGTAAATTATTTGAAAAACTCCCACCTTTGTAAATATTATGTGTAACTTGCGGGATACATGGACTGCAACTGGAATCTTGATAGCCTGTGTCTGCTTTTTCACAATAGTTTTAAGTGAAACATATTCATCAATACGGATTTAGCCCTAATAACTCGACAGCATGACGGTTTTCTTTTCAATGGGTGAGCTAGCATGTAGAAACTTGTAATTATAATTATAATTGAACTTTTGATTTTCAAATTGTAATTGCAATGTAACTAAACATTTGAAATGTAATTGTAATTGCATTATAAATTAAGGCAATGATTTATATTTGTTATTGTTTTAAAAAGGTTTAATTGCTCCAACCCTAACTACTACTACTATTACTACTACTAATTCGACTACTACTACTACTATTTTTTTATTTTTTTTATTTTTTTTGTACTACTACTGCTATTACTACGACTATTTGTGAGAGTCCGTTTTTCGTCTTTTCACTATTTCATATACTTATTATTTTTATTCTTCAATATATTTGTATTCTTTATTCTTATATACTTATATACTTATATGCTTGCTTGTATCTATCTTTTATATTAATCTGTTCTGGTATACAGTATATAGTTTAACAATTTCATATTCTGTCTTTCTTTCTATAAGTATATATCTTACATTTCTTTGCTTATCTTTTCTAAGTCAATATTCTTTTCTTTACTTCATTTCTTCTTTCATATACTATACATTATATTATTGTATTTTCTGAATTTCATGTCCTTACTTTCTCTCAATTATATCCTGTTCTAGTTATATTCTAAACCATGGATTAGTCTGGGAAACCATGTCGTTATTATTATAACACTTATTACTTACAACGGTAGCCTGCCACCACCCAGACTTTTATTAGAATATAACATATCTCATTGAACTGTTAGGTAGTGTGCTAGCGAGCTTCTAGGTTCATGATTTACAATAGTTATTTTTTGAGAACCAATGGGTAGAAGGAATAGAGCGGTGAAACTCGTAGTTTACTAATTTAATATTTATTAGCATAAGGAGTGAATAAGATGTTCATTAAGTACACATAGACAAGACTGGACCACTTAAGTCTTACTTTACCATTCATAAAATATATCTTCAATTACATATTACATCATTAAACAACTGTTGCATTATTTCTTTGACACATAAGATAGTTATTTGACACGCTCAGATAGGACAGGACCATTAGTTCTTACTTTTACAAGTAGCAAAAGAAATCATCAATTCTTGGTTACAACATTAAACAATCATTATATTATTTCATTGTCGATACAGATGGTTCTATGGCACTCTTGAAAATATCAGAACGCAACAGGGGAGGTGGATACCAGTGAAGTAAACAAGATTTGAAGGTCCATTACGACACAACGACAGCACGGCCAAAGTGATAAGTTATAGCAACTGTTGCTGCAAGTACCAGAGAAAAAAAAAGTAGCTATAGCGCAGGAGGTGGGCGCCTTGAACTGGTTAACTCCGTGACCGATAAGGGCAAATGGTTTCAGTCTCAATAAACAAGAATTTATAGATGTCAATGCTCTAAGGTTCGGTAGGCAGTAGAAGGTTTGCCCTCCCAATGCATGTATGGCTCTTCCTATGACGTCGATCACGCCATGGTGTGCAAGAAAGGGTGCTTCATATGCATGGGGCATGACGAAGTAAGGGATCTCACAGAAAATATGTTGAAGGAAATCTGCCGTGATGTCAGGGTAGAACCGACCCTCCTGCCATTGGACGGTGAGATTTTCCAACATAGGACTTCAAACACATCCAACGAAGCCCGTGTTGACGTCAGTGCTTAGGATTCTGGACGCGGGGACAGCGAGCCTTCTTCGACATCAGGATTTTTTGTCCCATGGCCGCATGTCACCGTAACTTAGCTCTCGATGCTGCACACAGGAGGAACGAGAACGACAAGATAAGGGAATACGGGGAGAGAATTCAGAACGTTGATCAAGGCAGCTTCACTCCTCTAGCGTTCACAACCCCTGGTGGGATGGGACCAAGTGCAAGATGCTTCTATGCCAGACTCGCGGAGGTGATATCCGAACAGAAGCAGCAGCTCAGAAGTTATGTTACGGCCTGGATGAGATGTCGACTGTCCTTCACTTTCCTTTGGTTGACTTTGCTCTGCCTCAGGGGAACGAGAGCATCGGTCCCAAAGCCGACAACAGTTGCAGATATTGACTATGAGGCT